>NW_024034851.1:0-4945 GCF_002237135.1 Teleopsis dalmanni | reverse complement strand
ATGATGCACCCCATTTGATAAAAAGTACCAGGAATTGTTTAGAAAATAGCAGTAATAATGTTATATTTAATAATTGTAAAGTAAGTTGGGAAGATATTGTTCATTTTTTTAATATTGATTCAAAATCAACTATTCGATGTGCGCCTCACTTGACAAATGCACATATTAGGCCCAATTCTTTTCAAAAAATGCGTGTCAGATTTGCTTCTCAAGTATTTAGCAACACAGTTGCATCAGGAATGAGAGCATTATGTAAATCAGGTTTAATTGATTCAAGTAATACGAGTACTGTTAACACTGCTGAATTTGTTCTGTTTTTTAATAATCTTTTTGATGTATTCAATTCAAGCAGCACCAGTAGCTTAGGACTTAAAAAAGGCTTTTGCGGATCAATTGAACAATTGGATTTTCTGCAAAAAGCCGAAATTCTTCTCAAATCCATTAGATTTGAAGACAACGAAGGTAACAATATTGTTAAGAACTTCTCTTTTATTAAAGGGTGGCTTCTCAATATTAACAGCCTTCAGCATATATGGCAATATTTAGCCTCTAAGAATTTTCAGATTTTAATGACCAGAAAGCTTTGTCAAGATGTGATAGAACATTTTTTTGGACAAATACGACGTGGTGGAGGCAATTGTGCAGGCATCACTCCACATTTATTCACTTGCCTTTTTCAGAAGAGATGGGGATTAAGTTATTTGAATTGCATAGTAAATGGCAATACTGAGCAATTAATTGAATTTGACTGTCCTTCTACCGTAGGGCCTACCATTAATTCACTTACTCCAATTTCCCCTGATCAAAGTTTAGAAACTGTATGCAGTGATGCATTAGTGATTGACACGTTCTGGCAGGAGTCTCATATGTTTAGAGAACCCATGCACTGTTTTCTTCATTGTTTTGATTTTGATGTTGATATTGATATGGATGAACGTATATTCCTTAGCAGAAATGCATTTATTTATGTATGCGGGTGGTTATACTTTAAAATTCACAAATCACACAATTGCCAAGCTAACCTACCCTTAGCAAATGTTCTTTCATATGAAAACTTTTTTACTCTTGAAAATGAGTTTGATAACTGTAATTTGGTGCAACCTCCTAAATATTTCGTAGATTATATTCAAAAATTAGATAAAGAATTTTGCAAACACTTTAATAGCAGTTACCAAAAAATAGGTATAGCACAATTTTTATACCAAAAATTAAAAAATATACGTCCATATGTTTGCTGTCAAAACTGCAAAACAGACAGTATTTTAACTCTTTTTATAAGGGTATGCATATATTTCTTGTTAAAATTTTTTAATAGGGTTCTGAATACACCTGACTATAGGCAAAAGCTCTTGCGTGTAACGCATTTATAGGCTTAGTTTTCCACATGATATTAAGTTGACTTTTACATATAAATTAATTTTTTAAATTAAATTTTTATTTTAATAATTTTTTTGCTTTAAGTTTATGTATATTTAAATTTGCAATTAATTTTTAAAAGTATTGTAATTATTATTTTGTTAATTTTTTTTTTTGTAAAAATCTGTAAAAAATTATAACGAATAAATAATGGTGGATATGCCTCTTGGGGAACCGGCACCTAAACTCGGTAACGCACCTTTATGCATACCTCTTGGGTGGTGTGGAAAATGCATACCAAATCTTGAACTTTGGTCGAATAAACTACATAGCTAAATAAACTAAATGTAGAAATAGGAAAATACAAGGAATGTAAAAAATTTCTTATGGTTCTTTTTTTAAATTTCCACAATGATGAAAGAAAATAAATTTTCATTTAAGTTTTATGCATATTTCTAATATAACAGTTTAGCGAAAGTATTTTACTATTTATTTTAAAATATTAGTAAGTGTGCATTTTATGTTCACATTGAGATAAAAATATTTAAAACATAAACATAAGGCGCTACATGATAATAATCATATCCCAAATAAATTTATGTTTTTAAGGTCATTTAAATTCTGAAGAAAATATTCATATATTCTATACATAATCAACACAAAAAAAATATATATGTTTTTAATTTTTATATTATGTAAAAATTTATAATATTCATCAAACAGATGAACTAAAAATGTATAGCATATATCTCGTTTAAATCTTGCATTAATTCTGGTAAATAATCAAGTCTATTTCATTTCATAACAATAATAAATTATGTAAACAACTTGTACTTCTTTTAATTAAACTTAGCTAATATTTTTAAATACTTTAGTATTTATATATAAATATATTTTATAATCATAATATAAAATTAAAATGTTTCAATATCAAAATTTAAAAATTGTTAAATTTTATATAAAAATATATCTTCATAAGAAAAACTCATAAATCCGACAATGAATGCGCATGCACCCGCTCTTATCAATAGATTTTACGCTACTGATCACACAGTAAAGTACGTAAATTAATAATAAGTATTATTCACCACATACATTTAGAGCGGATGCGCGCACACCCTCCCTTATCAACAGATTTATTATTACTAATCAATTAGAAATGCATGCAAGGCAATAATACGTACCACACATTTAAAGGGAATGCGCGTACACCCTTCCTCATCAACATATTTTTTGGCACTAAATTTAAAAATTAAGTCTTCGCAGAGAAACACAATTTATCATGGATCACTTAAGTGCTGCCGTATAAAAAAGTGAATTGGTAGTAGCTTCAGTCTTTGTTATTAATTTCACATCAAAACGGTATTTAATGCTATTATATCAAAATTGTTTTTGAAATAATGTTTTACACGCTCAAAAAATATATAAGAAAATATAACTCACTAAATAAGAAATATTCAAAACTGTTCTTTTTATTTAATTAAAATGTTTATAGACTATAAAATTCATATGAAAAAAGCAACAAAAATTAATTTACTGAATATATATTACATGATTAAGTAAACTAAACTGATTTAAATTAATTGATTTAAATTATTATATATTAATTTATATATTTATTTATCATATATTATTTGTTACAATATATATTTTGTGTATGTAATGTGATATTATTAACCAAATAAGGAAGCATAAGTTTTTTATATTACTAAAAAGTTAATATATGATTAGCAAGTAGCAGCAAATTATTATACTGCAACCCCAAAAAGAGAGCAATTTGATGTTATCGTGGTAAGATCACATATATTTAATACGTGTGCCAAAATGTTATAAAAAATAAGTTTTCAAAAGCAATTTCAAATGCACTCTCACGAAGTGGGCGGAGTTTCCGTTCTTGTAAAGATATTCTTTGCACCAGCTGAAATCACTGAAATTTTTCACCTTTTCACCTTTTTCCGATGCTTCGAGTACTTTTGAGAACGGAATATTTCGAAAAGTTTACCACGAAGAGTGTAAGAAAGAGTGTGGTTTTGTTTTTTGGTTTTGATTTTTTGAGAGTAATATAAAATTTCGTTGCGCCAAATCATACAAAATTTGCCGCGCAAATATTTAACAAAAAGTAGTTAAAATTGAAAGTAGTAGCATATTGTGTTATTACTGTATAAACACTAATAAATTGTGAAAATAAAGTTTAGTATTTATATAAAAATATGGGAAAAAAGTGTGTTAAAGGATGTAAGGAGTTTAAATCCCTTTATAAATTCCCGGACAACAATGAGGAACGAAGGTAAACTTTGCATTTCAGTTTTACGTAAATTTGTGGCATAAGTGTTTTGCATAATTGTTTTACAGTATATGTGGAATACAGTATATGTGGAATAACAAATATGGATGTGTTAATTAAAATATTTGTAAGTAGTAATACATGTTCGTAATGATAAAGCAATAAAATTATAAAAATTTATAATAAAAACACTGATTTTTTGCGAATAACGTTTCCAGATTTTTTTTTTAATATTATTGAAAACATTAATTTCAATCAAATAATATTTAAAATTATTATATAATGTTGTTGTTTCACTTCTGTTCAAAAACCTCTTTATGTAAATATAACAAGTTTCTATTAAAACTATAATAGTCACTTTCGTCTGGAAAATTTGACGTTAAATTACAACTTATTCACAAAAATATGGTTCTCGCCAATAAATATTGGTTCTCGCCCGTGCGACTAGTGGAGTAACATTAGCATGACTTTCTCAGCATTACGTTCCTAGATTAGGTTCTATACATAAGAAAGAACAAATCATGCAACAAATAATGCCTCTACGAATAGAATAGTTTTGAGATTTAACAATTAAAAATAAAAAAATATAATTAATTAATTAATTCAATTATTCTACAGCTGGTTTATGATTTCGTTCTAACATATAAATACAGCAAGTAAAATTGTTAATAACAAAACTCCAGCAAAAATATGCGAACAAAAAAGTCAAGTACGGCTTTGATCGTTGGTTAAGGTGCGCTGATTCTGAGCTTCAACATTGCAGGACCCGGTTCGATTCCTTGGTACTTTTGCGTCTCAAAATAATTATTTACGAATAATTAAATACAAGAATTATTTCCAAGACCACTGATGAAGGGTATTTGGCAATACTCGAAACAGCTGTATGGTCAGCCAAAAATTCAATTAATTAAAATAATTTAAAAAATAAATTTTTGTTGTTGTTTCACTTCTGTTCAAAAACCTCTTTATGTAAATATAACAAGTTTCTATTAAAACTATAATAGTCACTTTCGTCTGGAAAATTTGACGTTAAATTACAACTTATTCACATAAAAAAAAATCGTTATAAAAATGTTTTTTATATTTCTTGTAGTTCTTATCCTATACCAGCAAATAAAAATTGAATATGAATCTTACTAATCATAAATGTTAAATAATCTACAAAGTAGATGTTTAAATGTATTGTATTTTCAATGGCATGTATTTATTGAAATTTAATTGTATATCGTATGTAAAAAGTAAATAATTGTTTTTTAGCAAGCAATTTGTGTGAAAATAATTGAAGCGTCTGCAAAGACAAAACTA
>NW_024034850.1:0-4946 GCF_002237135.1 Teleopsis dalmanni | reverse complement strand
ACAGTGTTACCGGATGGGCTACAACTGATGAGCTTGGAACCAACACTACCGACAAGGCTGTGTTGCTTAGGAACAGTGTTACCGATAGGGCTACACTGATGAGCTTGGAACCAACGCTACCGACAAGGCTGCGTTGCTTAGGAGCAGTGTTACCGATAGGGCTACACTGATGAGCTTGGAACCAACGCTACCGACAAGGCTGCGTTGCTTAGGAGCAGTGTTACCGATAGGGCTACACTGATGAGCTTGGAACCAACGCTACCGACAAGGCTGCGTTGCTTAGGAGCAGTGTTACCGATAGGGCTACACTGATGGGCTTGGAACCAACGCTACCGACAAGGCTGCGTTGCTTAGGAGCAGTGTTACCGATAGGGCTACACTGATGGGCTTGGAACCAACGCTACCGACAAGGCTGCGTTGCTTAGGAACAGTGTTACCGATAGGGCTACACTGATGGACTAGGAAAATGTTATTTAAATATTTTTAATTACCTGTTTATACACTTGCTCTGGCTCTGTCAAGTGTTCTGCTTCGTGGCCTGCCATAGAGTCTCTGGTGATGTGCACTGTTCGAAGTGCTGTGGCCAAGTCTCTCTGGTGATGTGCACTGCTCGAAATGCTGTGGCCAAGTCTCTCTGGTGATGTGCACTGCTCGAAATGCTGTGGCCAAGTCTCTGTGTTTTACTTTGCTTCTCCTTTTATACGGATTTTGGAAACGGGACTTCTAATTGTTGAGTGCACTTTGTACAGCTTTGTTATTGTCCATTCTAAGTGTCTGCGTCTGGTATGCTTACTGTTGCTGCACATTTGTTAAAATTTTACAAAATAGTTACCCTCAAACAAAAAGGTGTGTTATTACTTAATTTATATTTTAAAAGGAATTGCTTTTAATTTTTATTAAATTAATATTAACTTAATGATACTGATTTTATATACTAACTTAATAATACCTTAATTTTAAACTTATTCATACCTTAATTTTTATTACTACCTTATACTAATATTTTATTTTATGTGTAACTTAACTAATAATAAACAAATTATATTTAACTAAAAATACCTTAATTCTATTGTTGTTTTTTTTTTTTTTTTTTTTATTTTATTTTCTTGTTGTTTGTTTGTGACGAGATTCTAAAACTCGTCACACTCCCTCCCTTCATTGGAAAGGGGGAACGACCCGAATGGCACCAGAATTTGCTATGAGCACCTTATGTTTTTTTTCCTGATTTTGCACATAAAAACATGGCGACGGCCCCGTTTTAACTTTTGAGCGTCCCTCTGTATCCGTTCCCAAAGTTCTGCGGTGGTTCTGGGGCTAGTTTTGCAGCAAAATGAGCCTGAGCGTTGGATAGTGGATGTGTTTGACTAAAACCATATCGCCAATCTGTGGTTTCCATGCTCTGGGTCGTAAATTATAGTGTTTGGCTTCTGTAACGTTTCTTCGGAGTTTTGAATATTTTATAAAATTCGTCTTGGGCCGTGGTGACAATCTGATCGTTCTCCGGTTGGGTTGTACAACAAATTTTCGTTTGCCGTTGCTGGTTTTTTGTGCTGACTTTGTCATCTGTTTCGAGACAACGTTCCTTAATTTGGTATGGTAATTGTTCCTGTTGGCCTTGTTGTGTTTCAATAAATTTTATTTGCTGTTGTACTATTTGCTTTTGTGTACCTTGTAGTTGTTGTAACTTTTGTACTTTGATAGGTCTCGGATCTTGCTGTTTTTTCCCTTTGTTAGGTCTCGGGTCTTGCTGTATTTTCACTTCGATAGGTCTCGGATCTTGTTGTTGTACGATGTGTTCTAGCGTGTCTTGTGGTTGCTGTGAATCTCGGCTAGGTGTTGTATTGATAGGACTTGAATCTCGGTATTGTTGTAACTTCGGTGCTTTAGTAGATTTCGGATCTTGTATTTTTACTTTGATAGGTCTCGGATCTTGCTGTGTTTTCCCTTTGTTAGGTCTCGGGTCTTGCTGTATTTTCACTTCGATAGGTCTCGGATCTTGTTGTTGTACGATGTGTTCTAGCGTGTCTTGTGGTTGCTGTAAATCTCGGCTAGGTGTTGTATTGATAGGACTTGGATCTCGGTATTGTTGTAACTTCAGTGCTTTAGTAGATTTCGAATCTTGTTGTATTTTTACTTTGATAGGTCTCGGATCTTGCTGTGTTTTCCCTTTGTTAGGTCTCGGGTTTTGCTGTATTTTCACTTCGATAGGTCTCGGATCTTGTTGTTGTACGATGTGTTCTAGCGTGTCTTGTGGTTGCTGTGAATCTCGGCTAGGTGTTGTATTGATAGGACTTGGATCTCGGTATTGTTGTAACTTTGGTGATTTAATAGATTTCGGATCTTGTTCTATTTTCACTTTGATAGGTCTCGGATCTTGCTGTATTTTCTCTCTGATAGGCCTTGGATCTCGCTGTATTTTCACTTTGGTAGGTCTTGGATCTTGTTGTTGTACGCCGTGTTCTAGCGTATCTTGTAATTGCTGCTGCTGCCGTTGTCGATTAACTTGCTGCTGTTGCTGTTGATTAGTCTGCTGTTGTTGCTGTCGTTGTTGCTTAACTTGCTGCTCTTGTTGTTGATTAGTCTGCTGCTGTTGCTGTCGTTGTTGTTTAACTTGCTGCTGTTGCTGTTGCTTAGTCTGCTGCTGTTGCTGTCGTTGTTGTTTAACTTGCTGCTGTTGTTCTTCGACGGCTATGGATTGCAGTAGTTTTTGTTTTTGCTTAAAGAATCTAGACGGGATAAAAAACTTTAGAAAATCAACCTTGAAATGTGTCCAGTACTGCCAACGACAATTGTTGTTGCGATACCATATTAGTGCATTATTTTCGAGAAGTAAGGGCATTGTGCGTGGAATTAAGTTTACATCGATGCTATACTTGTCTGCCAGTTCTTCTATGTGTTCGATGAAACTCAATGGATCCTCACCACCGTCATATCGGAAGGACCATTTTTCCACATGTTCTATTGTTTGAATGGATGAGCGCATTGTGGGACTCATATCTGCCCCTTTGTATTCCACGTGTGATATACGTTGATATATTTTTTTTTCCTTCCAGAGTTCTTAAATTCGGTTCATTCGAGTTAAGAGTTCTGTGATGTGACCAACCAGGTTCGTGCTAAAATCGAATCCTCCTTACTCATTATTATATTACGAAGTTTCCTACGTTGTATTCAGGGTCCCTGCTCGGGCGCCACTTGTAAAGAACCTTTTTATCAGCCGAGGTTTTGCTCGCCGGATCCCAGAGTCGTTACAAGAATATTTTTTCTCTGTAACCCTGAATCGTTCGTATAATAATTTTCAAGCCACTTAATTTTTTTTTAATTTCTTTATTAGTTTTCGGAATTTATTTTACAATATTTATAACTTATTTGCTAATAAATATATAATACATATTAAGAATTATAATAAGAATTTTTAATTAATGGTGGATTTGGAACCAACACTACCGACAAGGCTGTGTTGCTTAGGAACAGTGTTACCGATAGGGCTACACTGATGAGCTTGGAACCAACGCTACCGACAAGGCTGCGTTGCTTAGAAGCAGTGTTACCGATAGGGCTACACTGATGAGCTTGGAACCAACGCTACCGACAAGGCTGCGTTGCTTAGGAACAGTGTTACCGATTGGGCTACACTGATGGCTGGAACCACGCTACCGACAAGGCTGCGTTGCTTAGGAGCAGTGTTACCGATAGGGCTACACTGATGGGCTTGGAACCAACGCTACCGACAAGGCTGCGTTGCTTAGGAGCAGTGTTACCGATAGGGCTACACTGATGAGCTTGGAACCAACGCTACCGACAAGGCTGCGTTGCTTAGGAACAGTGTTACCGATAGGGCTACACTGATGGACTAGGAAAATGTTATTTAAATATTTTTAATTACCTGTTTATACACTTGCTCTGGCTCTGTCAAGTGTTCTGCTTCGTGGCCTGCCATAGAGTCTCTGGTGATGTGCACTGTTCGAAGTGCTGTGGCCAAGTCTCTCTGGTGATGTGCACTGCTCGAAATGCTGTGGCCAAGTCTCTCTGGTGATGTGCACTGCTCGAAATGCTGTGGCCAAGTCTCTGTGTTTTACTTTGCTTCTCCTTTTATACGGATTTTGGAAACGGGACTTCTAATTGTTGAGTGCACTTTGTACAGCTTTGTTATTGTCCATTCTAAGTGTCTGCGTCTGGTATGCTTACTGTTGCTGCACATTTGTTAAAATTTTACAAAATAGTTACCCTCAAACAAAAAGGTGTGTTATTACTTAATTTATATTTTAAAAGGAATTGCTTTTAATTTTTATTAAATTAATATTAACTTAATGATACTGATTTTATATACTAACTTAATAATACCTTAATTTTAAACTTATTCATACCTTAATTTTTATTACTACCTTATACTAATATTTTATTTTATGTGTAACTTAACTAATAATAAACAAATTATATTTAACTAAAAATACCTTAATTCTATTGTTGTTTTTTTTTTTTTTTGTTTATTTTATTTTCTTGTTGTTTGTTTGTGACGAGATTCTAAAACTCGTCACAATCTGACGAACTACACATAGTTGTTTTCTTCCTTGGTGTTTTATATCTACCGTTTTGGTAGTAGGTAATTTATTTCAATTATAAAAAAAAATAATGATCAAAATATGCAATAATTATTTTTATTATAATTTCCATACTTCATTAGGAGCCTAACGAGTCTATAAAAGTTTGTGATAAAAAAATTTGGAACTTGACCATTAAAAATTTGTGCAGCCTTGGCTACTTTTGGAAAAACACGATTAGTCATCGCTTCTAATTTGATAGGCACGAGTTCTAAGCCTGGCACTTGCAGTCCAACAATAAGGACTATTATTTATTAGTCTATTAAATAAAAATTCGAATATTTCGTACAATCACAGATGATGACTACTTGGTAAAACTGGAAACAGCGTTGTTTGATCAGCTAAATT
>NW_024034849.1:0-4947 GCF_002237135.1 Teleopsis dalmanni | reverse complement strand
TAGTTTAACATGTGTTGTTAGTAAATTGGAGCATTCGCAAGAAGTTTTTATAAATAATAAATTTAATCCAGAGAACTTTTTTTCAAGTTCACGCACCAAAATAATTTGTATCTTTTGGAAAGTTTTTTGTTGTGGAATTGGTACATAAATTATAACAGCCTACAACAACAAAATAACAATATTAATGAAACTATGTTTAAAAAATGTGCATACCTTTTTAGTACCGAATTCAATTTCAAGGGCTCGAGTTATGTGCAAATCTCTCAAATAAGGTTTTAAGTCTACAACAACAAAATAACAATATTAATGAAACTATGTTTAAAAAATGTGCATCCAATTTGGCACAAATACATTTGCCTACGATCTCTGCTGGAAACACTAAATCTTCTAAAATAAAATACACAGCAGTTAAACTACGCGAACGGATTATTGCACCGTCTTGTTTTTACGAAAACTTTGTAGTTACTCGTTCACTATCTAAGTCTTTACGGTGCTGATATAAGTGTTTCTCTTCAAGTGGTCCTTGCAAACCCTTATGAAATATTTTTCTCATCCACCAGTAACTCCATCTCGAAAATATATTAGCGGTTGAGTAGGGATTCTTTGGGCGTTCAATTTTTCTTCTAGTCCGATTCATGTTAAATTTCTTTATTTACAGTTACGTTTGGTTATGATAAACCAAAAATGTAGTAATAAATTCGGAGTTCAAGAAATGAAGATAACCGACACGAGCACCACTCAATATGGTAAATGCAACAAAAATTTACAAAGAATATTCAAATAATTCCTTATGCAAATCATGCAAATTTGTTATATTATTCTGTTTAATGAATTATTATTATTTAGACATATTGAATTAAGAGAATGTTTTTATTTAATTTGTATGTTTCGTATTTTTTTTCATAGTAATGAAAAATTTTTATTGTGATCAGAATAAAAAAAACACTAAACAAAAACTAATGTTATACAAAATAGATAATAAAAAAAATAATTACTAAAGCTTTTACGCACGTGTGCAAATGTAAACAAAAGAAACTTTTTATAGATGTTAATGATTGGGTTTAATAAAACTAAAAACTTTTTTTAAATGTAATATGCTCTTTAAACATTCTGCACATATATAAGTATTTTGAGAAATGTGACAACATTGCATTTATGATGAAATCCATCAAATTATGTTTGTGTATGTTTATGAGAGAACAAATAGTAGAATGAATAAAAATTAAGCAAGAAAATATATTTTCTACAGTATAAGATAAATACATACGTAGAAACACACATATATATGATACATATGCATACAGAGAAAAATCACGGAAAAGTAAATAAAGTTTCGGAAAGTAAATTGATAGAAGACAAAAAAAAACAAAAAAAAAACATTTAAAAATATTAGCTACAAAAAAAATAAATTTAAAAGCGACGACAAAAAATTAAATTATATTTAATAATCAAAACTAAGTTTTGTTTTATATTACGCGTACCTTATCTAAAAGTTGCAGAAAGTAATTTGGCTCCAGCCAGCAGCTTCAGCAAAAATTCACTCAAGTTGAGACGAAGAAGACGTAATAGCGCTGACGATTTACGAAGAAGACAACAAAAGCGAGGAACAGTTAAAACCTCATAAAAAAACAATATGAAAAACCGACAATATATAATCGAACGTACGAACGAAAGACAAGACGTCAAACTTTCTTTAGCTATTTTACTTGAGTTTATTTCTTTTAAATATTTTTTGCATTTACTTATTTATTAAATTTTTTTTAAATTCTGTTTTTAATAAACTTCGGAAAGTTAAAAATTTACCGAAACGTCTTGTTAAACACTTTAACGACGACGACGACGACGACGACGACATGGAATCAACCAGGCAAAATTTGTAGCAGATGTTTACTTGTTTCTCCTTTACTTGCTTTTATTTTTTATATTTTTTGCTTTTTCTTAATACAACAATATTATTTTTCATATGTTTTTGGCTTTATGCCTTTAAACAAATTTCACAAATTGTATGGTCACTTTTTTGTCTCACTGGCACATATGCGCAAGAATATGTACATACATGCAGCAGAAGCATGTATGAGAAAATAAAAAAAAAATTGCTGTTTAACTTGCATTCTCACATTCGAAAAATATATAAATGAAAATTTTAATATTAATTTTTATTTATTAATAAACAAATTAAACTTGTATATTTATACTCCAAATATTACTTTTAATGTTCGAATGTTATAGAAACAAACTTTAATTGTATGAATTTTGTTATTTTCTGTACGTTTCTAGCAGTTTTATACACTGAACATACCGAAAAAAGAGTTTGTCAGCTGCAAGTTTTATTAGCGGCAAATTGCTATATATAATAAAATCACAAAATTTTAATTTTATTTTGGAATATAAAAACAATAATTATTGTTAAATAAACTCAAATTTATTTATGTTTTAACTATTTATTTTTAAATATTCACACACAATTTTCAATTTTCGCTGAAAATTTTTCCGTACACTACAGATCGCGACCGTATTGTTCAAACGCTGTAAACGTAATAAAACTGAAACACTGAGAAGTCGTGTATATAAATCAGTTTGTGTGGATTGTATTAGCAGACTTGTATGCAATACAATCCACAATGCTCTTCTCACCAATTGTTTAGTATAGTAACTGTATGATTTATATGCGTTCTTTCTCTTTCGAATAACAAATAAAATGTTATGCAGAAGTTTTACAGTTTATAAAACTGCACAATGAATGTGGATTGTGGAAATGCACTTTAATTGATATATTTTTCGGCTTATTAGTTTTTTTAAATATTTAAATTTTATATAACATGTATAAATATAAATTATTTAAATTATTTAAATTATTTAAATTATTTAAATTATTTAAATAATTTTTTTTAAATTTTTTTACAATTTTATGAATTAAATCATTTTTAATTGCAGTTTATTAATATACGTAAATAGTAAAACCCGCAAAGCAGGAAAATGAATTTTTACTTAATAAAATTCAATTAACTCAAAAATATATTATATATTAATTATATATCAGCAAAACTAATGTAATAATTTAATAAAATTAAAAATTATAGCAATTTACATAGAAAATAACTTTCATATATAGAAAATAATTATTTTAAAGACATTTTTGACACTGATTTAAATGAATTTCTAGAGTATTCCGATGAATTTCGTCGAAATAAAAATTAAATGAACTCATAAAAGAATTTTTTAGCCGGTAAATTTGTGTAATTATTTACTATTATTAATTTATTAAGAAAAAAAAAATCTTTTTTTCTGCAAACTTAATCCTTAAATTAATTCGCAAATAATTTTATTATAAAAAAAGAATTAAATGAACCACTAAAAAGGTTTGATTCATGCATCAAATATATATGTATGTACTTTAGATAAAGTTTTTAAAGTCATTCTAAAATCAATTTTTTTTTTTTTTTGCTAAGGAAGCTATGTAAATATATAATAATATTTTATAGTATATCTAGATATCGTATAGGCTAATGTGCTTCTGATGTCGCAATTTTTGGCTGCACGTTCAAAAATTTTGTTTTACATGCAGTTCATTTACATGTACATGCGTACATTTTTAAATGCATTGGATTTCAATAATTTACTGCAGGCTTTTAATTAACAAAGCATATAAGTTTTGATTTATTTTGTTTGAGGTAGCTCTGAAATTAACAAATAATAATTTAAGATTCAAAATAGTAATTCTTTGAGGAAATTGGCTACTTCTGCTAACAGAAAGGGAAGATAAAAAGAAAATTTGCAAACATCGCTTGCACAACAATTTTTGTTGAATGTTTTATATTTTTATTGTTTGCTTTATATGTTTATTGTTAATTTTATAATTGTATTGTTTGTTTATTATGTATTTTAATTGTATATTTAAAATTTTTATTGTAATTTTTATTTTTTTTGAATGTTTTATATGTTTATTGGTTGTTTTATATATTTATTGTGTATTTTATAATTCTATTGTTTGTTTATTGAGTGTTTTGTTTTTTAATTGTAATTTTAATATTTTTATTTTTTTGTTATGTTTCTTGCGTAGTAGTTGCTTTTATTATATATTTTTATTGTTGTATTTTATGATTTTATGATTTTATGATTTTATGCTTTTTTTAAGTATTTTATGTACGGATTTTATGGTTTATACGGATTTTATGGATTTATTACTTTCGTTATCGACAGTGTAAGTAACATCTAGATTATCGACGCTGTCGGTAATGATTGCTGAAACAGTAAAAGGAATTTTTATTTTATTCATAATTAACATATCGGTGCAGATTTTTTTTTAACAGTGTGAAGTATAAGAATTATAGCTGTAATGAAAATAGTGTTTGTGATCTGTTAGTTTAACATGTGTTGTTAGTAAATTGGAGCATTCGCAAGAAGTTTTTATAAATAATAAATTTAATCCAGAGAACTTTTTTTCAAGTTCACGCACCAAAATAATTTGTATCTTTTGGAAAGTTTTTTGTTGTGGAATTGGTACATAAATTATAACAGCCTACAACAACAAAATAACAATATTAATGAAACTATGTTTAAAAAATGTGCATACCTTTTTAGTACCGAATTCAATTTCAAGGGCTCGAGTTATGTGCAAATCTCTCAAATAAGGTTTTAAGTCTACAACAACAAAATAACAATATTAATGAAACTATGTTTAAAAAATGTGCATCCAATTTGGCACAAATACATTTGCCTACGATCTCTGCTGGAAACACTAAATCTTCTAAAATAAAATACACAGCAGTTAAACTACGCGAACGGATTATTGCACCGTCTTGTTTTTACGAAAACTTTGTAGTTACTCGTTCACTATCTAAGTCTTTACGGTGCTGATATAAGTCTTCTTCTTCAAGTGGCCCTTGCAAACCCTTATGAAATATTTTTCTCATCCACCAGTAACTCCATCTCGAAAATATATTAGCG
>NW_024034848.1:0-4947 GCF_002237135.1 Teleopsis dalmanni | reverse complement strand
ATAAAGCAAATCAAATGACCATTATATCTTTTCTAGCAGTTTACAACTTGTTTCTTTCTTTTATAATAAAAAAACTTAGCAGTGAAAAATTTGATATTTTTTTGGTTGTACAGCCTTTTCATAAAATGTTTATTGGAATATATAAATACGAACTATTAATCCTACAACTGTATCCATCACCACCACTACAATCGTACCTAAACACGTACTATAAATCCTACAACTGTGTATCCAACATCAACCCTACAATTACATTTTCAACAAGTCATTCTGAATACAGTTGTGAGAAAATTAATAGAGTCTATTAACGTTTAATTTCTAACCGACCCTCTTAACAAAGGGTCCATGTTCCAAGCCTTAGTCTAACTATTCTTAAGACTAGTCAATACTAGTCTTAGTGTTAATTATATACAAATAATTATTTTTGTATAATTTACACAATTATACAGAAATACGTATAGTTATGTTTACCGATATGTAAATAGTAGGTCAGTATATAGATACCTGGAAATGTTTTTACCCCGCTTAACTGATAATAAATCTTGTTTTAATTATTTATTCACCGCAAATAGTATAAAGTAGTTATTTTTAATGGTTTAATTGATATAATGTATCATTTACTTGATATTAAATGAATATATTTACTTATCTATCAGTACACTAAAGTATTTATAAATATTGCATTTTGTTTTGAAAAAAAGATTAATGATTATTGTTTTTAATTGCATTGATCGAGTCGATAAAAACAATTGGGAGTTCACATTAAAGTGATTTGTTAGCACAAAGTTATAAATTTATCTTCGGAGAGGTAATTCACCCGACCTATTACAGCGGTTGTCACGAGAACGATTATCGTGAACACACGCTTCACAGCAATAAATCGGAATTGTATGGAACTTGCCTTATCGTGTTTAGTAAATATTTAAATTTAATTTAATTATGCGATTAGTTATGCAATATTAACTAAACTGTTTAAGCGTGAATTAAACTCTATATATTTAAATAGAATTATAAATGTGACAACTGACAAGAACAGGTTCTTAGAAATATCTGTACGAAAGTATCTCTAAAATAGAACTTGAAAGCAGTATTTATTTTTAACTTTTTTTAAATATATTTTTTGCTTTACTTTTATTTCAAATAAAATAAAATCAAAATGAATCAAAAATTCTTTATTAATTGATTCTAAGTAATTCTACGGTAAATCCCCAAAGTTGACTTAAAAATTATTTTTCGCTTTAAATGCGATCGAAGACTTTAAGTACGACTTTGCCGCCAGCAATTTTAAGTACTTTCGTGCGTAAGCGGCTTTAAAAGATTTAATGGATATTAAAAAAAAACTGAATTTAAAAATTTAATTTGTATTCAATTTATGTAATGTTTAGTGTACAAAACATGTAACTTCCGAAAAAAAATTCAACCTTTATATTTGCAATTAATATTTTCAAATTGCTTAGTAGCAACTGATCGACTATCGACTTTTTCGTTTTTTTTACCTGGAACGTGTCTAAGGTTAAAGTAAATATATTTATTATATAAAACATAACTAATTTAATTAGAAACGTGATATTTTTTAACTGCAAGCGGTTGTAGAATTCTACTTTATTTAGTATTCCTATTAGAATTAATTATTTTTTGTTATTTAGCAAAATAACTTAAGTTTTAAAACAAATAACTTACTTTAAAGCGGTCATTGCGAACATACTGAGTACCCTACAATGTACCTTAACAGGGTTAAGATGAGTATTAATAATTATTTCTAATAATTTCAAATAGAATTTATATAATTTTCAATGTTAAACTGTGGTTTCCAGTTTGAAAAACACTGTTGGAAAGCCTTTATCGAACAATTTTTGGTGACTTTACAGCAGGCCTACTGTTCAGATAGGCTCAAGATTTTATATATATTTTTTTCATCTATTTATTAAAGTCTTCTAAGGCACATCCACCAAGCTGTCGAGTCCTCTAAGTGTTTCTAAATCTTTCATTTTATATTGTCATGTGACCATCACAGCTGCAATATCTATATCTTGTTTTTATTTCGTTTGATTCGCGATTTTATTTTACTCGGTCACTATATCTTCGATATTTTCTTGAGACCTTCATTCATGAATGAGTGAAATCTGTATTCGTTTCGCTTTTCCGTTTGAATTAAAAAAGGAATAACTTCGTCTTAAAAAAATATCTATAGAGAGAGCACAATACTTAATACAGTTGTCTAAATATACCGCTTTCCTCGTTTATATGTATTCCCTAATCTTCTGCCATTTCATTGTAACGAACAATGGTATTTCCAAAGTATATATATTTTTGTGCGCTTACTACTTATCAGCAACCGATGCAAAATAGATTTGTAGTATACAATTCCAGAACTTAAACTACATTAACATTTTTATCTTACTTCAATTGATCCCGAAACCAAAGCTTTGGGACAACTGAATAGAATATATATAATTTTTATTAAATGTCATTGAGCCGTATAATTTAGCATGCACATCACACGTATATTTAATGTCCTCTATATGTAGAAAGAACGAACAATATATTCCTTTTCATGAACTAGTGATTATGTTAGATGATAACATACTAATTGATCTAACGTCGGTGTGTAGTTCGTGTGCCATTGACAGCATACTATTATAAAGAATATAACACTTGAAGTCAATATATAGTTAGTTTATAAAATTTATTATCTTACTGAAACCCTCTCAGGCTTTTAGAAATTTTAGAACATTCCTTTCACTATAAATGCACGACTTAAACTATCAAATGCCTCTTTGAAGTTAATGAATGAATAATGTGTATTTGTTAACCCATTAAGGATTCTTTTTTTGTGAGGAGTGGAGCTTTAAAAATAGCAATATGCCCGGTTTGCACAGACTAAACACAATCCCTCTCGTGTGCCAGAACGTTTCTTCCCTGGAACTTTATCGGGAATACGTCAGGGTAACATATTAAGGTTAAGATCATTGAGGTTACTAACAATGCAACCAATACACAAAAACAAACTTGTCTCGATAAACCGATAAACCGAAGAAGATGTGATTTAGTATAGTAGTTAGTTTTTGTTCACACCCCACCCGTAAATTTCACTATTTTAGTTATTCAATATTTATTGATGATATATCTCTTGCCTATTCTGCGATTCCTATTTGAAGTGTTGTACTATTGTAAGTCGTAGTAATAAATCAATTGCCTAACTATAATTATAATCTGTCTCTTGTCGCTTCTGTACTTTATTTATTAAGTATGTGCCGCCATTACAAATCGAAATAATTATTTTAAACGCCCAGACTATAACTATTGTAATGAAAATGATTTCCTTATTACAGACATAAATAGCTACATTTCATTTAGTGTAAAATATTTGCAGGTGTTTGAATAAATAATTCCACATTAAAGTATGGAAATTATTTAATTAATTCGTTCTTTTACGTAGCATTGCTAATTTAGATTTATATACTGAAGTTTTCCTTAACCCAATGTATCTCATAACTTTCATTTTACAACCATTGATAATATATTCGTGCATAAAAAATTTAAATAACATAAAACAAAGCAGTTTATGGATCTAGTATTTTGTTAAGCCAGTGATTTTACTGATTGTTGAAATTTAATTAATGTGGATATCATAAAATAAAACATTAAATGGTTAAAAACCAAGATATTTTTATTTAATTATGCAAAAACTATAATAATGTCATTCAACATACTTAAGTGTCTCGATTACGAACGTTATTTTACAAGATTTACAAGAATAGTGATTTGTAGAGTCTGATCACATTTGAATCTAACATTCTTCACCTAAACAACCTCAGCTTCTCAAAACCCCTTCAAGAATTAACCGTTCTGCAAGGGGTTTTCAGATCATTTTAAAAATTAGAATTACTCGTAAAATTTTATCTTAATAAAGCAGTAAAAATGATATAAGTATCCTTCGATGCATTTTAAAGAACCAACAGCCATCTTCTCACTCCAGCTACATGCTTACCGATATCCGATAGACACCTACTAGCTATCTTCTCTCTCCAGCTACCTGCTTGCCGATATCCTATAGATACAATGTGCAGTCCTGTCAACACTCTTCTCTACAGATTTCAACAAATTGCCAGGGTATATCACATCTTCAAGCCAAACTTTAAAATACTTCTTGTTAGAAAAAACGATCAGGTTCTATCCTAGGAACTTTTTCTTACCAAGCAGATAGTAAGCATCCAAAAAAAAATTAAACTACTGTCGAAATTTTTTTCCAGTTAGACAGATAGATATACATTTAAATGATAAACCATTTATGCCACATCTAAGTATTAGTTCCTTTTCAGTGAAATTCTTTTTGTCCGACTTTTTCAAATACACCGTGTTCATGCTATACATAACAATCAATTTATTTCTAAAACATTTTTTCTTGGATTCAAGAAAATAACCCAGATTCAAGAATTAACTCTATCCAAGATAATTTTTCTTGCCAGAACGACAGATAAATGTCCAAATAAAGCACATTTATGCACTATATAATAATCAGATACCATTCAATGTAATCCTTCTTAGCAGACAAACAGATCGACATTTAAATAAAGCACCTTCATTCAGTATTTATTAACTGAGTTATATACTATCCAAGAAATTTCTTCTTACCGAACATGGGCATACTTATAAAGAACATTCATACTTTATCTAACAATCAACTGCAATCAATGGTATTCCTTTTTATCGGACATTAACCTGTAAAACGACCCTCTTACAGATACTAAAATTTTCTTATTAAATTTGATTTTATTGCATTTAATAGAAAGGTTTCGAACAGTAGTGAATTATAACAACAAAATTTTTATTTATTTTTAATTAATTGAATTTTAATCTGACCATACAGGTGTTTCGAGTATTAGCAATAATTAATGATGGGTATTTGGCAATAATCGAAACAGCTGTATGGTCAGCCAAAAATTC
>NW_024034847.1:0-4949 GCF_002237135.1 Teleopsis dalmanni | reverse complement strand
CAACATTCCAACTTATATTTTTTTAAGGTAAGGAAAATAATTTTTGAGATAATATAAAATAAATTAAAATAAGTAACTTCAACAATATCGACAATTAACTGAGTTCAAAAATTTATAGAATAGCGCTTGATTGATAAATTTTAACTTTAAATTTGATTCCCTTAGTTAAAATCAGAAAAGAATTTATATTGACCAAACCTACAAGGAAGGGTGCCTTAAATGACTTAAATGCCTTAAATGTCTTAAATGTCTTAAATGTTATTATAAACACTTTCACTTCTCCGATCGAATAGGTATGTATAATTTGGTTTTTATTTACTATTTTATTAATTAATAAATCGGATTCTTTTTCTATATTAGAGAGTACCAATTTCCTATTCAATCTGGAATACAATTTAGTCAACATTCCAACTTATATTTTTTTTAAGGTAAGGAAAATAGTTTTTGAAATAAAGTAAAATAAATTAAAATAAGTAACTCCAACAATATCGACAATTAACTGAGTTCAAAAATTTAAAGAATAGCGCTTTGATTGATAAATTTTAACTTTAAATTTGATTCTCTTAGTGAAAATCAGAAAGGAATTTATATTGACCAAATCTACAAGGAAGGGTGCCTTAAATGCCTTAAATGTCTTAAATGTTATTATAAACACTTTCACTTCTCCGATCGAATAGGTATGTATAATTTGGTTTTTATTTACTATTTTATTAATTAATTAATCGGATTCTTTTTCTATATTAGAGAGTACCAATATCTTATTCAATCTTCAATCTGGAATACAATTTAGTCAACATTCCAACTTATATTTTTTTTAAGGTAAGGAAAATAGTTTTTGAAATAAAGTAAAATAAATTAAAATAAGTAACTCCAACAATATCGACAATTAACTGAGTTCAAAAAATTTAAAGAATAGCGCTTTGATGGATAAATTTTAACTTTAAATTTGATTCCCTTAGTGAAAATCAGAAAGGAATTTATATTGACCAAATCTACAAGGAAGGGTGCCTTAAATGTCTTAAATGTTATTATAAACACTTTCACTTCTCCGATCGAATAGGTATGTATAATTTGGTTTTTATTTACTATTTTATTAATTAATGAATCGGATTCTTTTTCTATATTAGAGAGTACCAATATCTTATTCAATCTGGAATACAATTTAGTCAACATACCAACTTATATTTTTTTTAAGGTAAGGAAAATAGTTTTTGAAATAAAGTAAAATAAATTAAAATAAGTAACTCCAACAATATCGACAATTAACTGAGTTCAAAAATTTAAAGAATAGCGCTTGATTGATAAAATTTAACTTTAAATTTGATTCCCTTAGTGAAAATCAGAAAACAAGTTATATTGACCAAACCTACAAGGAAGGGTGCCTTAAATGACTTAAATGCCTTAAATGTTATTATAAACACTTTCACTTCTCCGATCGAATAGGTATGTATAATTTGGTTTTTATTTACTATTTTATTATTTAATAAATCGGATTCTTTTTCTATATTAGAGAGTACCAATATCTTTCAATCTGGAATATAATTTAGTCAACATTCCAACTTATATTTTTTTTAAGGTAAGGAAAATAATTTTTGAAATAGTGAAAATAGTGATTAGTGAAAATCAGAATAGAATTTATATTGACCAAATCTACAAGGAAGGATGCCTTAAATGCCTTAAATGTTATTATAAAAACTTTCACTTCTCCGATCGAATAGGTATGTATAATTTGGTTTTTATTTACTATTTTATTATTTAATAAATCGGATTCTTTTTCTATATTAGAGAGTACCAATATCTTTCAATCTGGAAAATACCAATTTAAGTACAACATTCAGACTTATAGTTTTTTTAAAGGTAAGAGGAAGATAATTTTTGAGATAATATAAAATAAATTAAAATAAGTAACTCCAACAATATCGACAATTAACTGAGTTCAAAAATTTAAAGAATAGCGATTTGATTGATAAATTTTAACTTTAAATTTGATTCCATTAGTGAAAATCAGAAAGGAATTTATATTGACCAAATCTACAAGGGAGGGTGCCTTAAATGCCTTAAATGTCTTAAATGTTATTATAAACACTTTCACTTCTCCGATCGAATAGGTATGAATAATTTGGTTTTTATTTACTATTTTATTAATTAATAAATTGGATTCTTTTTCTATATTAGAGAGTACCAATATCCTATTCAATCTGGAGTACAATTTAGTCAACATTCCAACTTATATTTTTTTTAAGGTAAGGAAAATAGTTTTTGAAATAAAGTAAAATAAATTAAAATAAGTAACTCCAACAATATCGACAATTAACTGAGTTCAAAAATTTAAAGAATAGCGCTTTGATTGATAAATTTTAACTTTAAATTTGATTCCATTAGTGAAAATCAGAAAGGAATTTATATTGACCAAATCTACAAGGGTGCCTTAAATGCCTTAAATGTCTTAAATGTTATTATAAACACTTTCACTTCTCCGATCGAATAGGTATGTATAATTTGGTTTTTATTTACTATTTTATTAATTAATAAATCGGATTCTTTTTCTATATTAGAGAGTACCAATATCTTATTCAATCTTCAATCTGGAATACAATTTAGTCAACATTCCAACTTATATTTTTTTAAGGTAAGGAAAATAATTTTTGAGATAATATAAAATAAATTAAAATAAGTAACTTCAACAATATCGACAATTAACTGAGTTCAAAAATTTAAAGAATAGCGCTTGATTGATAAAATTTAACTTTAAATTTGATTCCCTTAGTGAAAATCAGAAAACAATTTATATTGACTAAACCTACAAGGAAGGGTGCCTTAAATGACTTAAATGCCTTAAATGCCTTAAATGTTATTATAAACACTTTCACTTCTCCGATCGAATAGGTATGTATAATTTGGTTTTTATTTACTATTTTATTATTTAATAAATCGGATTCTTTTTCTATATTAGAGAGTACCAATATCTTATTCAATCTTCAATCTGGAATACAATTTAGTCAACATTCCAACTTATATTTTTTTTAAGGTAAGGAAAATAGTTTTTGAAATAAAGTAAAATAAATTAAAATAAGTAACTCCAACAATATCGACAATTAACTGAGTTCAAAAAATTTAAAGAATAGCGCTTTGATGGATAAATTTTAACTTTAAATTTGATTCCCTTAGTGAAAATCAGAAAGGAATTTATATTGACCAAATCTACAAGGAAGGGTGCCTTAAATGTCTTAAATGTTATTATAAACACTTTCACTTCTCCGATCGAATAGGTATGTATAATTTGGTTTTTATTTACTATTTTATTAATTAATGAATCGGATTCTTTTTCTATATTAGAGAGTACCAATATCTTATTCAATCTGGAATACAATTTAGTCAACATACCAACTTATATTTTTTTTAAGGTAAGGAAAATAGTTTTTGAAATAAAGTAAAATAAATTAAAATAAGTAACTCCAACAATATCGACAATTAACTGAGTTCAAAAATTTAAAGAATAGCGCTTGATTGATAAAATTTAACTTTAAATTTGATTCCCTTAGTGAAAATCAGAAAACAAGTTATATTGACCAAACCTACAAGGAAGGGTGCCTTAAATGACTTAAATGCCTTAAATGTTATTATAAACACTTTCACTTCTCCGATCGAATAGGTATGTATAATTTGGTTTTTATTTACTATTTTATTATTTAATAAATCGGATTCTTTTTCTATATTAGAGAGTACCAATATCTTATTCAATCTGGAATACAATTTAGTCAACATTCCAACTTATATTTTTTTTAAGGTAAGGAAAATAATTTTTGAAATAAAGTAAAATAAATTAAAATAAGTAACTCCAACAATATCGACAATTAACTGAGTTCAAAAATTTAAAGAATAGCGCTTTGATTGATAAATTTTAACTTTAAATTTGATTCCATTAGTGAAAATCAGAAAGGAATTTATATTGACCAAATCTACAAGGAAGGGTGCCTTAAATGCCTTAAATGTCTTAAATGTTATTATAAACACTTTCACTTCTCCGATCGAATAGGTATGTATAATTTGGTTTTTATTTACTATTTTATTAATTAATAAATCGGATTCTTTTTCTATATTAGAAAGTACCAATATCTTATTCAATCTGGAATACAATTTAGTCAACATTCCAACTTATATTTTTTTTAAGGTAAGGAAAATAGTTTTTGAAATAAAGTAAAATAAATTAAAATAAGTAACTCCAACAATATCGACAATTAACTGAGTTCAAAAATTTAAAGAATAGCGCTTTGATTGATAAATTTTAACTTTAAATTTGATTCCATTAGTGAAAATCAGAAAGGAATTTATATTCACCAAATCTACAAGGAAGGGTGCCTTAAATGCCTTAAATGTCTTAAATGTTATTATAAACACTTTCACTTCTCCGATCGAATAGGTATGTATAATTTGGTTTTTATTTACTATTTTATTAATTAATAAATCGGATTCTTTTTCTATATTAGAGAGTACCAATATCTTATTCAATCTTCAATCTGGAATACAATTTAGTCAACATTCCAACTTATATTTTTTTAAGGTAAGGAAAATAATTTTTGAGATAATATAAAATAAATTAAAATAAGTAACTTCAACAATATCGACAATTAACTGAGTTCAAAAATTTATAGAATAGCGCTTGATTGATAAATTTTAACTTTAAATTTGATTCCCTTAGTTAAAATCAGAAAAGAATTTATATTGACCAAATCTACAAGGAAGGGTGCCTTAAATGCCTTAAATGTCTTAAATGTTATTATAAAAACTTTCACTTCTCCGATCGAATAGGTATGTATAATTTGGTTTTTATTTACTATTTTATTATTTAATAAATCGGATTCTTTTTCTATATTAGAGAGTACCAATATCTTATTCAATCTGGAATACAATTTAGTCAACATTCCAACTTATATTTTTTTTAAGGTAAG
>NW_024034846.1:0-4949 GCF_002237135.1 Teleopsis dalmanni | reverse complement strand
AGTAAAAGAAATGACTCAAAACTGGTATTGATCTTGCTCTACATTATTCGTACACATGTTAAAATGCTTACAAACTCAACTTGCTAGATCTACCAAAGCACCGTGCTCCAACATCCCGCCCCCCTTGAAAGGATTTCAAGCTGGCAATAGTGCAAGTTTGTGGATTGGTCGACGGATGACTCCTTTGGATGTCTGCAGATCGACTACGCGAATATGCTTATCTGGACCATTTACACAGTGAATGATTCTTCCCATCAGCCAACGTTGTGGGGGCATATTATCCTCGTGGATTATTACTAATGTTCCATTGCTGACGTTTGATTGTTCCTTTGTCCATTTGGTACGTGTCTGCAGCTCGTTTAGATAATCTCGAGCCCATCGGCGCCAGAAATGATGTTTTACAGCCTTCACACGGACCCACTTATCTGCTAGTGGCAATTTATCATATTGAGATGTTGATTCCGGTAATGTCTTAAGTGGGCCGCCGATAAGAAAATGTGCTGGTGTCAATGCATCATAGTCGCTTGGATCGCAAGACAGCGGTGATATTGGTCTCGAATTAAGTATGGCCTCGATTTCAATCAGTACTGTTCCAAGTTCCTCAAACGTAAGACGAGTGTTTGCAAGGGTTCGGTTCAGATGGCCCTTAGCAATTTTCACAGCCGCCTCCCATAGCCCACCGAAGTGAGGCGTCCTAGGCGGTATAAAATTGAAATTGATGAATTGGTTGGTGCAAAAAGTCTGCAAATTAGATTGGTTAGTTTTATTAAATAAAAAGTTTTTCAAGTCAGCCAGCTTGTTGCTAGCACCAACAAAATTTGTTGCATTATCGCAGTAGATATCTGATGGCAGTCCCCTTCTGCCGATCAATCTTTTTAGTGCTGCGATAAAGGCGTCCGTAGTTAAATCTGACACTGCCTCGATGTGTGCCGCCTTTGTTGATAAGCAGACGAAGATAGCTATATACGTTTTGAATGGGGCTTTTTCCCGAATACCAAGATACGTTAATACTGGCCCACAAAAATCTACTGCTGTACGAGCGAATGGCCTACTGGGTGTGACGCGTTCAATAGGAAGGTTACCCATTATTTGACCAAGCAATTTCGGTTTGTAACGCACGCAGTGAATGCAAGACCGAACCGTTCGACGCGCAATATCGCGAATGTTTAGTATCCAAAACTTAAGTCGAGTAAGGGCGATTAATGCCTTGGCTCCTGCATGATAGTTGCTCAGATGAAGATGCCGAACGTACAATTCCACAAAATAACAGCCTTTAGGCAATAGAATCGGATGTCGCTGACCCCTGGCAATGTCACTAAGTGCGAGACGCCCTCCTACCTTTAAGAGTTGATAACCTGACGCTTCCTCCAAGAATGGGTTTAGGTGCTTGAGTGACCTTTCCACTGGGTTACCTCGCTGTAGGCCTTGTATATCCTGAGAAAAAAAATGATTTTGGATAATCCAAACAATACAATGCAGTGCTTTTTGTAATTGCATAGGTTGAATGAACTCTACGTCAGCTTTCTCTTTATACTTGGTTAACTGATGGAATCG
This sequence comes from Teleopsis dalmanni, assembly GCF_002237135.1. NCBI lineage: Eukaryota > Metazoa > Arthropoda > Insecta > Diptera > Diopsidae > Teleopsis > Teleopsis dalmanni. The sequence continues at coordinate 3,395 of NW_024034846.1, read as the reverse complement.
ATGTAGTTGCGCTACTATTCGTAGTATTTTAGTATAGGAGCCATACTTTGATATAACTGTCAGCAAATAATTTTCTTTAGTTACTTGAGTAAACGCATGTTTTCTTCTTTCCTTATTGACTACTTCCATATCTAAATTGCTATGTTCTGGTTGAGGCCAATGTTTTCTTTCACGTAATAAAAATTCTGGTCCAGTGAACCACGTAGACTCCGTTAGTTGGCGATTGGTACAACCACGAGAAACAATATCAGCTGGATTAATTTTTGTAGATATTTGCTGCCACTGACCAGCGCGAGTTATATCTTGGATTTCAGCCACACGGTTGCCTACAAAGGCAGACAGAGTCGAGGAATGTTGTTTCAACCAATGCAGAACTATTTGGGAATCCGTCCAAAAAAATGTTTCTCCTTCGAGGTGAGCGAGTGTCGGCTGAATTTTTTGTAATAACCTGGCAAGTAGTAACGCACCACATAACTCTAACTTAGGCAACGATTTCCTCTTTATCGGAGCTACGCGGGATCTTGAACGAACGTTTCCCATGTAGAGTGAAGAGCTTGAGGTACTGACTCATCCCAATTCAAACGAAGCAGCCAGAGTTCTTGCATAATAATTTTTGAAACAAGTACAAGTGGAGCGAGTAACCCAAGAGGATCGAACAGTGATGAGGCCAGTGATAGAATAGAACGTTTTGTTACCGTACGACTAATCGGGACATTGAAAGAGAATAGAAACACATCATGAAGTTGATGCCATTTGATGCCCAATGCGCTAGTGATCGTATCCGAACCCAGATCCCAACTCTTCGTTGTAGTGTCGCTTACAAAATCCACATGATTAGAATGCCATTTATCCAATTCAAAACAACCTTCCTTCAGAATTGCAGTCAGTTGATGTTTAATTTCGACAAGTTCTTCACTGGAGTCGGCTCCGCCAATAAAATCATCCACAAAAAATGACGATTTAAGAAGTGGAGAGCCTAATGGGTATTTGTCTTTATATTTATCGGCCAAATATTGTAAACTTCTAGTTGATAAAAACGGCGCCGATGCTGTGCCATAAGTGACAGTATTGAGTTCGTAAGTACTAACAGGCTCCGCATCTGTGTCTCTCCAGAGGATATATTGAAACCTTCGATCTCCTTTATCCACCAAAATTTGTCGGAACATCTTTACGATGTCGGCTGTCAGAGCATAACGGTATAAACGAAACTGAAGAAGGAGCAGATATAGTTCCGGCTGAATGGTAGGGCCTACCAGCAAAATGTCATTTAGCGCACGACTAGATGAGGTTGGACATGATGCGTCAAAAACTACTCTCAACTTTGTTGACGTGCTGGAAGGCTTCAGAACACAATGGTGAGGGATATAGTAATGCGGTTCGTTCAATTTGGGATCTTCGACGCGCGTCATATGTCCTAACTCCAGATATTGTTTCATGAACTCCCAGTAATCGCGTTTTAATGCAGGATTGGATGATAAGCGTCGTTCTATACCTAGAAGTCGACGCAAGGCAATGCTGTGTGTCAGACCGAGGGTGGTTGGTGGTTCCTTAAATGGTAATCGAACTACAATTCTTCCGTCCATAGCTTGTCGAACTGTTTCTTGATAGGAGGTCTCGCACTTCGCTTGCTCTGGTGACCACGATTTTTCAGCTGATTGTACTTCCTCTATCTTCCACATCATTTCTAGTTGTTTGGATACGGTATCATCTAGTGACATTAGGCAGTTTGCAACTGTGGGATTATCGAGAACACCTTGACATCTACCGGATACCACCCATCCAAACAATGTTTTTTGCAGGACTGGAAGATTCACACCCAGTTTAATTTGACCGATGGATAAAATGTCAAAGAAGCTTTCTGTGCCTAGTAAGAGATCGATACGTTTGGATTTAAAAAATAGTTCATCTGCGAGTGAAGTATTCGGCGGGAGGTTCCATGATGATACATCAATTTCTGAGCTTGGCTGGTAAGCAATATGAGGAGTAACGCAGAAGTTGAGATCCAGCTCAAGATTTGAATGACGTGACTTTACGATAGTGGATGTTTGATGCTTTATATTAGCAAATGTGCTGCCTATACTTGCCACATGTACCGGTCGCTTGTATTTGACCAAATTAAGATTTTTTGAGAATTTCTCTGTTATAAAATTAACCTGCGAGCACGAATCGAGTAACGCTCTCCCCACTTGATAACCTCCAACTGAATCTTTCACCAAAACCAGCGCCGTAGCTAAAATTATTTGTTCATTTGAAGACATATCAAGATGAGAGTGACTGGCAACATTGTTATTGGGCAACAGAGTTTGCCTTGTGGTATTTAGTGAATCCGAAACCTGGTCATTGCTATTGGGTTGGTGCAAGAGTGTGTGATGTGACTTTGCGCATATTCGGCATTTGAATGATGATGTGCAATTGGCCACTCGATGCCGGGGCGATAGACAGTTAATGCAGAGTTTCAAACATTTCGCCTTCTCAAATCTTTGGTTAACTTCCATAGATTTAAAACGAGGGCATTTCTGCACTAAATGTTCATGACTTGAACAAAGTAAGCAGGACTGGGTGGAAGTAGCTGTAGCGAACGAATACTGTTTAGGACGATTGATGGGTTTGGCCTTAATATTGTTGGCTTTACGATGTACCGATAGATGGTTGTATGGCTTGTGATCGAGAGATTCTAGAAACTGACAATGTCTGTCAAGCAGTGCTGAACAGTCGTTCCAACTAGGCAGAGTGGTGAGAGATAGTGCCTCCTTCCATTTCCTACGTGTAGTTTCATCTACCCTCTGCATTACCAATGAAATGAGTATTGCCTCACATATTTGTTTTTCAGAGCCTAACGTGCAGAGTGAACCGTACAGTGCAGACACATTATCGATTAGGCTGCGAAGTTGGTGGCTAGACTGATCCGAAACCACTGGCAAATCAAATAAAGCTGTAATGTTTTCTAAGAAAATCAGCGTACTGTTGTCATACCGTGTTTTAAGTCGCTCTAAAGCCTTCGGATAATTTTCATTACAAATGGGGAATGCCTGCACTGTTTCTAATGCTTGGCCCGTTAGACAATTTCGTAAATGGTTAAATTTTTCGATGTTGGTTAGACACGCTTCTCGATCAATAATTTGGACGAAAGAATTGATGAAGTTCTTGTATTCGGAGTACTTACCACTGAACGTGGGTAATTTCAAATGTGGCAACTTCTTACTCACAGGAGGTATCAATGCTGTGTTGTCCATCATTGTAGAATTATTAGCTTCATCATTCAGCTGCGAAGATATGGAAATTTTTGTTGAAATATAAAGCTCCTCTAAGTCAGCTCTGCACGTATCGGTAGCATCTAGTTTCTCAATTGATGTCTGAAATGATAAGACCTGTTTAAAGTAAGAATCTAGAATACC
>NW_024034845.1:0-4951 GCF_002237135.1 Teleopsis dalmanni | reverse complement strand
ATCAACCTCCACTAAGAAAAGAAAATGGAACATCTTGCCCATATGAGATAGTGATAAAGCTAATCTTCTGGCCAAAAACATTGAAAAAGTTTTTACTAACACAACTAGTAAAAAAAACAGCTACTACCAATAGCAGAAAACCATTTTACATCACATATCAACAACACGATACGACTTGTAACTATTGTGGAATTAATAAAATAATCAAACACAATAAAACCAATGGAAAAGCGCCAGGTTCTGATTTAGTTACAACTAAAATTCTTAAGGAGCTAACAACAAATGCTATTGAATTTATTAAAAATATTTTTAATGCTGCAATAAGGTTGAAATATTTTCCTAGTGTGGAAAGTCGCTACTCAACCGACTTCTTATAAACGCATTAGCTTATTGCCTAAACTTTCTAAAGTTTTTGAAAAAATTATATACGATAGACTGGAACCAATACTAAAAGTAATTCAAGCCATAGCAAACCACCAGTTGGATTTCGGCGCAATCATTCAACAATACAGCAAATCCATAGAGTGGTGAACAAAATCCTAATAAACTTAGACGAAGATGGCTTTTGTGTTGGTGTATTTCTCGGTGTTGAAAAAGCCTTTGATAAAGTATGGCACAAAGGACTTTTACACAAATTAAAAAAAATGTTACCCCATAACTTTTACGAACTCATTTAAAGTTATGTTACTGAACGATGCTTCTGTGTTAAATACAAAAACGAGTATTCTACAATCAGAAAACTCCAAGCAGGTTTCCCCCAAGGAACCGTATTGGGCCGCCTACTGTACCTTCTCTATACTTTAGATATACCTGAACCAACCAGTAAAAACCCAATGCTAGCAACGTTCGCAGATTACACAGTACTGCTTCCAACTTCCAAAATGCAACAAACAATTAATACGACTAAAAATGGTTTAACAATTGGGAAATAAAAATCATCGAAAACAAAACTTCACAAGTAATATTTACAACTAAAACAAAATTTTAGTCAATAGCTATCACCCTTAACAACAAACCCATTCCAGTAATCGAATCAGCAAAATATCTGGGTGTACATTTTGACTCTAAACTAACATGGAAAAATCATATTGTGAAAAAGCAGTTACAAATTAAAGAAAAACAAAGACAATTGTATTGGCTACTGAATAAAAAATCTAAATTTAGTTTAAATAATAAAATCCAACAATCAACGAAGAAATCAAAACTAGAAGTAGAAAATATCACTCAGCAATCACTGTACATAAAAACTCCAATATTAGCTTACTCCCTATAGTTGAGCTCACAAGAAGTCACAGACTTAAAAAAACACGCCCAGTGGACTTTGATCTTAATTAAATTAATTTTATTATCAATATTTATAAATTTAATAGCTTTTATTTATATCTACTCCCCAACTAATATAAATTTCTGTTGTTGAACAGATAGTCGATAAACTTTTCCTTAACTTAATTGAATTTTAAAATATACTTAATGTCTTCAATAAACTAGACCAATGTATACTTACTATGGAAAATAAATAAAAAAAAAATATGAAGTATCTTAGTGTAGCCGTCGATATTCTCAGTAATTACAGTAACCTGGATTACAATCCAAATATATTGAGAATGCAAAATTTGGAAAGTTTTAGTAAGAAAATTATTTTCCATAAAGAAAATTATTTTCCCAGAAGAAGTTTCTAGTTTCACAATAAATAACTTTCACATTTAAATATAGTCTCTGTGCTTTTAATTCCATTCAAGTACAGAAACCACGCTATATATTGGTGACCCCGACGTGATCTAAGCACGCAACAGACGAACACGCAGAATTTTTATGTGCTTAAATATGTTAATATCGTAGTGTAGTTCATAAAGTTCACCTTTCCATCAAATTCCCAACGCTTAAAGGAATATACACGAATATTCTGACGAATTTTTGTCTCAAATGCTCTTAACACCTTCTTTTTATTGAACCAAAGCGAACTTATCAACTTTCAATTTGTATTCTTTTCGTCAACCTCATCACCCCCGATTTGGCTGAAAATTTTTTTATGAACCTCCTGTCATGAAGTAGTAAGACCCGTACCTCGGGAAAAAATTTTGTGATTTTTACAAAAATATATGTAAATGTAAATTATAAAATTGTAATGCTTTTATAAGCATAGGCTAAAAATGTTAAGGCAGATTTAAGAAACTTAAAATTTAATAAACATATTTATTTATTATACTAAAACGAAAGTTTTTTTTATTTGACTTGCATAACATATAGTGACGTAGTCTTTCCCTAGTTCGATATTTACATGAAGGTTTTTTGCAGGTGACATCATCAACAAAGAAGTGATGATGCATGAGCCCTCAAGACCCCCTCTGCCAGGAATGTAGTATATCTCCGTCAATTTGTGTGCTTCTCTCTTACACACAATGTATTTGTTCAGTTATGAAAAAAGAAAGTAATTTAAAATGGGGTCTCATATTAAATTGATTAAATTCTGGCCAAGATGGACAATCTTACGATAAATTCGCAGAAATACACTCATTAAGTGAGTCGGAAAGGAAAGATAAATATACTATTACGATAGTCTTCACAAAATACGCAACTCAGTGTATAATCACATTTCCCTTTGTGTTCAATATAATGTTCATTTTAATAATATGTATAATTACCAATAATTTAATCATAGATTATTATAATGTATCACACTATCAGAATAGCATAATGTTAAAATCAAAGGAAAATGTAAAGGAAACATAAATTTGAAGGCTTCCATAACAAAAGTATAAATTATGTACCTGATAGTGAGTGAGTATTTTAATGTTCTAATTAAATCATTTGATATGTTGATATTGTGGCGACCCAGTAGGCTATGCTTTTATTGAATTTAAAAAGGAAAATTCAATTTTAAATATTTTAAAGTTTCAGTTTGAGATTGTGGAAAACGTTTCCATTTTTCTCTCTTGTAAAAAGTTTGATTAAAAGATTATTAACATCATAAATTTTGAGAGTTTTATTTATTAGCAAGGTTAATAGACCCTAGCTAAATTGGTGACCCCGACGTGATCTGAATGAACGGTTACGTTTTTCAAAATTAATTGAAATATATTATTGCGAGCAACACTTTCAAACAGCATGTCTTTGCCAACGAGCAACGAAGCCGCAGCGGTGCAACGAGAGAACGAATTACGGGAAGGTAATCTGAATCGTGTGTCCGTCAAGGTACCGCCATTTTGGCACGAAAGACCAGAAATTTGGTTCGCGCAAATTGAGGCGCAGTTTGCAGTCGCCGATATAACTAATGACGCTACGAAATTCAACATTGTCGTTGCAGCGATCGAGTCCAGCGTTGTTGCTGATGTAGCCGATGCCGTTTTACATCCTCCGGCAACTGGTAAATACAGTAATTTTAAGAACCAGATTTTAGAGCGGTTTGGTGAAAGTGAACAACGCAAGATTCAGAGGCTCCTTTCTGAGGTCGAATTAGGAGATCGTCGACCATCGCAGTTATTAAATGAGCTGACAGCGCTAGCGAAGGATAAAGTCAGTAGCGAATTCCTGAAGTCACTTTGGCTCCAGCGTCTGCCTCCGCAGGTACGTGCCATTTTGCAGACATCAAATGTTGACCTGGTAGAATTGGCTTAACTGGCTGATAGGATTTGTGAAGCGGGCGATTACCATCAATTAGCTGCAGTGTCATCTCGTGTAAGTAACGATTCGAACGAGACAGCCAGGTTGTGCCAGCGTTTGGATCAGATTGAGCAGCGATTGAGCAGATTGGATTTTGTTGGACGCCAGCCGTCGAGAATGCGACAATCCTCACGCAGAAAGAGTCGAACGCTATCGCAGTCCTCAAACCACTCTGGTTGGTGCTGGTTTCACAGTAGGTTTGGAGAGCAAGCACGCAGATGCCGTCAGCCATGCACGTTTACATCTAATTCAAAGTCAAAAAACTAAGCATGCCGCAATCGACGTCGAGCCGATTGGAGAGCAACGCAATTATAGCTCGACTGACAGTACAAGATCCGGCGACGTCAACCGCTTTTCTTATTGACACCGGAGCGGATCTGTCTGTACTACCCAAAAAATTCGGTACCAAACGAGGTAAGTCAGTTGCTTTATCTTTACCCAGCTTATTTGCTGCTAATGGCACGCCGATACGCGCATACGGCACCAAACGTTTGTCGTTATCCCTTGGTTTAAGGCGCGATTTCCCATGGACGTTTGTGGTGGCGGATGTAAATTTTCCCATAGTCGGCGCAGATTTCTTGAGGCATTATGATTTACTGGTTGACATGAAACGGAAGCAGCTAGTAGACAGCAAGACGTTTGTAGCAGCGAGAGGCGCGGCAGCAGTTGGGCAGGTGAACGGCATCCGAGCCAACATTAGTGCAGGTGACTACAGTTCTTTGCTGAATGAATACCGTGATCTAGCCACATTGCGTGATAACTCCCGCACGTGCGACACGCAAGTTGAACATTTCATCGAGACCACTGGTGCTCCAGTTTTTGCCCGTCCACGACGTTTGTCTGGAACAAAATTGGAGGAAGCAAAGAAGGAGTTTGAATTTTTGTTGCGAAAAGGCATTTGTCAGCCGTCAAAGAGTCCTTGGGCGAGCCCATTGCATATGGTTAAGAAGAGTGATGGCTCGTGGCGACCATGTGGTGACTATCGTATGTTGAATGCGAAAACGAAGCCGGACCGGTACCCGATCCCTTTCCTGCACGATGTAACAACCATCCTTCATGGAAAGAACTTATTTTCTAAGGTTGATTTACAGAAGGCATATCACCAGATTCCAATGGCAGAATGCGATATACCGAAAACAGCGATTACTACTCCTTTTGGGTTATTCGAGTTCCGTTGCATGACATTTGGTTTACGTAACGCAGCCCAGACATTTCAACGGTTTATTAATGCAACCTTGGCTGGTTTAGATTTCGTTTTCGCTTACATCGATGACATATTGATTGCTTCAAA
>NW_024034844.1:0-4951 GCF_002237135.1 Teleopsis dalmanni | reverse complement strand
AAATAAGTAACAGAAATGTATATTTCTCTTACTACTAACGAAATGTTAATTTCGTTATTAAAAGTTATTGTAATAGAAATGTGTATTTCTGTTATATAAAAAAAAATGGGAATCGAGATGTAAATTTCGATTCTTGATGTTTCAGCACATATGTTTTGAAGCGACTTCTCTTTAGCTCGATACCTCGCTGAATGTCTTTCTTGTGCTTTTGCTTCGCCTTTTATATCCGCGAGGTGCGAAGCATACTGTAGTTTTGTTCTTGTAACTACAACGGTGTGTTGTTTACAAGTTTTTATTATTGTTCTGATGTTTTTATTTTGTATTAAATTTGGAGGTGGGTTTTAATACCATCTCCAATATCAATTTTGTTAGTGTTTTATTATATTTTGTGTTGTACAATTTAAGAGCTATAAATTTTATGTTACACTTCCCCGATTTTTCCATAGAGTTGACGAACTCTGATTACCTCGTCGAATGATTCCTTGTTCGTTTCCTTGGATTTTTGAAGATTTTAAAGAACTTGTCTTGGACTACATTCATGGCTATGCTACCAGAATTCTGAATTTCAAGACACCATTCTCTAATTTGATTCGGAGCGCTGTTTACTTTGTCATTCTGGTGCATACAATCAAGTTTTCTTGGATGTGGCTGTGATAGCTGTTCTGGTGGGCTGATGCGTTTTTCCAAAACCTTTTCTGTACGAGTTTCTGATAGTTGATGCGATGATTGGCTAGTACTTGGTGTTTCGTCAACCACCTTAACTTGTCTGGTAATGGTTTCCATACTCATATCATATTCTTGTCCTTGTTGCGCTGGAGTATCTTGTTTCTGCGAACGTAGTATTAGCGAAGTCTCTGCTAGTGTTTGTCCTTGAGGTACGGGAAGTGATGAGGTTGCCACTAATTTAGTCGAGAGTATAATCGGTTGTTCTACGCGCAACTGTGGATCTCGTTGTGGTTCTATGTCTTGTACTTGCAATTGTAATTTTACTTGATCTTGCGTATTGTAAATCCGATTAACAACTTGCAGACTTTCTTTGCGTTGCAGATCTTGCTGATATTGTACTTCATGTGCTTGGGCATGAATCCTTTCTTTTGATTGAGAATATTGAGGATGTTGCTCTGGATAAATCTGACCTTGTGTGCTTTGCATTGATGTGCTTGATTTGGAATGTGACTCGATATTTAGACTGCGGGGATCATTTAATGGGTTTCTGTAACGGGATCACTTGTGAATACTCGACTACTGTGAGCCTGATGAGCGCTTCTTCTTGACCATCGCTTCGACATGTTTTAACCTGTTCTGTGCCAAGTGCTTCGAATACATCGGTTAGTAAAATTAGTTCTTCTAAAGTCTCGAAATCTTGACGTTTGATATACTTTTGGCAGTTAGTGACCATGTTGTGATATATTCGTTCTAGTTGCGAATTTTGATCCATGCCAGCATGTCGCATCAGATCTTTAATGATAATTAAATAACCCTTAAAGCTTTTTGGTGGCCTTTGACGTCGAGATCCTATTTCATCTGCTAATTTTTCATAATATCTAGGTGGCAAAAAGAAATTTAGGAAATCGGCCTTAAAACTTGTCCATAGCTGCCAATGCTTATTGTTGTAGCGATACCACATTAGTGCTTTATCTTCGAGCAGTATAGGCATTATCTTGGAAATTAGATTTATGACGATGCCATAGATGTCTGCAAGTTCTTCAATGTTTTCGTTAAAGCCCAACGGGTTCTTACTACCATTAAATTTAACACACCATTTCTCGACTTGTTCAACTGTCTGGAGATAAGAATACTGTCCCATGGTAAAAGAAAATGACGATGTTAACTGGTATCTGTTTCCACTGTCCCTGCTCGGGCGCCAATTGTAACGAACCTTTCTGGCTGAGGTGTTGCTCGCCGGATTTCAGGCCCAGTCCTACAATAAATTTATTTGATAAGAGCAGTGGAAAGTTGGCTATGGTAGGACGTACGACGTAGGTAGAGGTTTTATTACTCGAATCTAGGTTCCTCTATTTCTGTTGCTATTAACGAAATGTTGATTTCGTTATCAATAAGTAATAGAAATGTATATTTCTATTCTACGGGACTGCTAGCGAAATGTTACTTTATAAACAAGTAAATAATAGAAATGTAAACAAGTAAATAATAGAAATGTATATTTCTATTCTACGGGGCTACTGCGAAATGTTGTCTTATAAACAAATAAATAATAGAAATGTGTATTTCTAAACTAGCTAAACGTTGTCTTATAAACAAGTAAATAATAGAAATGTATATTTCTATTCTACGGGGCTACTGCGAAATGTTGTCTTATAAACAAGTAAATAATAGAAATGTATATTTCTATACTAGCGAAACGTTGTCTTATAAACAAGTAAATAATATAAATGTATATTTCTATTCTACGGGGCTACTAGTGAAATGTTGATTTCTTTAGCCGCGGATTTGGTATGGGTGATAATATTCATGTGTAAATACCACCTTACCGATTATTCTATTAACGAAAATTTGATTTCGTTATGAACAAATAAGTAACAGAAATGTATATTTCTCTTACTACTAACGAAATGTTAATTTCGTTATTAAAAGTTATTGTAATAGAAATGTGTATTTCTATTATATAAAAAAAAATGGGAATCGAGATGTAAATTTCGATTCTTGATGTTTCAGCACATATGTTTTGAAGCGACTTCTCTTTAGCTCGATACCTCGCTGAATGTCTTTCCTGTGCTTTTGCTTCGCCTTTTATATCCGCGAGGTGCGAAGCATACTGTAGTTTTGTTCTTGTAACTACAACGGTGTGTTGTTTACAAGTTTTTATTATTGTCTGATGTTTTTATTTTGTATTAAATTTGGAGGTGGGTTTTAATACCATCTCCAATATCAATTTTGTTAGTGTTTTATTATATTTTGTGTTGTAAAATTTAAGAGCTATAAATTTTATGTTACACTTCTCCGATTTTTCCATAGAGTAGACGAACTCTGATTACCTCGTCGAATGATTCCTTGTTCGTTTCCTTGGATTTTTGAAGATTTTAAAGAACTTGTCTTGGACTACATTCATGGCTATGCTACCAGAATTCTGAATTCCAAGACACCATTCTCTAATTTGATTCGGAGCGCTGTTTACTTTGTCATTCTGGTGCATACAATCAAGTTTTCTTGGATGTGGCTGTGATAGCTGTTCTGGTGGGCTGATGCGTTTTTCCAAAACCTTTTCTGTACGAGTTTCTGATAGTTGATGCGATGATTGGCTAGTACTTGGTGTTTCGTCAACCACCTTAACTTGTCTGGTAATGATTTCCATACTCATATCATATTCTTGTACTTGTTGCGCTGGAGTATCTTGTTTCTGCGAACGTAGTATTAGCGAAGTCTCTGCTAGTGTTTGTCCTTGAGGTACGGGAAGTGATGAGGTTGCCACTAATTTAGTCGAGAGTATAATCGGTTGTTCTACGCGCAACTGTGGATCTCGTTGTGGTTCTATGTCTTGTACTTGCAATTGTAATTTTACTTGATCTTGCGTATTGTAAATCCGATTAACAACTTGCAGACTTTCTTTGCGTTGCAGATCTTGCTGATATTGTACTTCATGTGCTTGGGCATGAATCCTTTCTTTTGATTGAGAATATTGAGGATGTTGCTCTGGATAAATCTGACCTTGTGTGCTTTGCATTGATGTGCTTGATTTGGAATGTGACTCGATATTTAGACTGCGGGGATCATTTAATGGGTTTCTGTAACGGGATCACTTGTGAATACTCGACTACTGTGAGCCTGATGAGCGCTTCTTCTTGACCATCGCTTCTACATGTTTTAACCTGTTCTGTGCCAAGTGCTTCGAATACATCGGTTAGTAAAATTAGTTCTTCTAAAGTCTCGAAATCTTGACGTTTGATATACTTTTGGCAGTTAGTGACCATGTTGTGATATATTCGTTCTAGTTGCGAATTTTGATCCATGCCAGCATGTCGCATCAGATCTTTAATGATAATTAAATAACCCTTAAAGCTTTTTGGTGGCCTTTGACGTCGAGATCCTATTTCATCTGCTAATTTTTCATAATATCTAGGTGGCAAAAAGAAATTTAGGAAATCGGCCTTAAAACTTGTCCATAGCTGCCAATGCTTATTGTTGTAGCGATACCACATTAGTGCTTTATCTTCGAGCAGTATAGGCATTATCTTGGAAACTAGATTTATGACGATGCCATAGACGTCTGCAAGTTCTTCAATGTTTTCGTTAAAGCCCAACGGGTTCTTACTACCATTAAATTTAACACACCATTTCTCGACTTGTTCAACTGTCTGGAGATAAGAATACTGTCCCATGGTAAAAGAAAATGACGATGTTAACTGGTATCTGTTTTCACTGTCCCTGCTCGGGCGCCAATTGTAACGAACCTTTCTGGCCGAGGTGTTGCTCGCCGGATTCCAGGTCCAGTCCTACAATAAAGTTATTTGATAAGAGCAGTGAAAAGTTGGCTATGGTAGGACGTACGACGTAGGTAGAGGTTTTATTACTCGAATCTAGGTTCCTCTATTTCTGTTGCTATTAACGAAATGTTGATTTCGTTATCAATAAGTAATAGAAATGTATATTTCTATTCTACGGGACTGCTAGCGAAATGTTACTTTATAAACAAGTAAATAATAGAAATGTAAACAAGTAAATAATAGAAATGTATATTTCTATTCTACGGGGCTACTGCGAAATCTTGTCTTATAAACAAATAAATAATAGAAATGTATATTTCTATACTAGCGAAACGTTGTCTTATAAACAAGTAAATAACAGAAATGTATATTTCTATTCTACGGGGCTACTGCGAAATCTTGTCTTATAAACAAATAAATAATAGAAATGTATATTTCTATACTAGCGAAACGTTGTCTTATAAACAAGTAAATAATAGAAATGTATATTTCTATTCTACGGGGCTACT
>NW_024034843.1:0-4952 GCF_002237135.1 Teleopsis dalmanni | reverse complement strand
TACAAGGTGAGATGAAAAAACTGCAACCAACTTCAGACTGCTGTCATTTCTAAACCGCTCGTCCCACAGCTGTCAGATTTATTCTAGTGACAGCTCATTATATTGTTTACAAGCGCACAAAAGCATTTTGGTGGGAATTTTTCAAAAAAAAAGTTATTTGTGATGGAATTCAAGCGTGATAGTGTGATTGCTTTGCATTTGGCTGGAAAACCACAAGTGGCTATCGTTAGAGCCCTCCAGCATTTAGAAGTGAATAAATGTTTTGTGTCTCGTACCATCGCTCGTTACCATGATACTGGTAGCGTAGCCCGACGTCAAGGAAGTGGACGAAAAAAAACAGCAACATCGGCAGAAATGGTTCGAAAAGTGAAAAAGCGAATTGAACGAAATCCGCGTCGCAGTGGACGAAAAATGGCTCGTGAGCTGAACATATCGCAATATGCCATTCGGCAAATATTGAAAAATGAGCTTGGACTAAAGCCATTCAAGTTCCAAAAAGTGCAAGATCTTACTGATGCGCAAAAAAAAGTTAGACTCGAAAAAGCTAAAGAGTTGTTTCGCTTGGCCGAAAGTGGTGAACTGCCGAATTTGGTTTTCTCCGATGAGAAACCATTCGTTATCCAGCAGTTTGTAAACAAACAAAATGATCGTGTTTACTTGCCAGAGAGGTCAGCTGAAAATTTGCAACTTCGGTTGGCCATCACAACTCAAAAGCCGGCCATGGTGATGGTGTGGGCCGCCATAACAGCCGATGGTCGCTCGCCGCTCGTATTCATCGACCGTGGTGTCAAATTAAATGCGCAAATCTATCGCGAAAATATTTTGGAGGGAGTTCTGAAGCCCTGGGCACGCAAACATTTCGGCCGCAGACCTTGGACATTCCAACAGGACTCAGCACCATCGCACTCAGCACGCGCCATCCAAGAATGGTTAAGAAATGAGGTTCCTCGCTTCATTTCCACCGCACAATGGCCACCAAAATCTCCGGATGCCAATCCGTTGGACTATTGTGCCTGGGGTATTTTGGAAAGCAAGGTTGGAACTAAAAAATACCAAAGTGTCGATCATCTCAAGCAAGCGCTTCGCCGAGAATGGGACAAAATACCGCAGAGCCACTTTCGGGCCAAAGGTGGCCAATTCGAACAAATCTAAACCGATTCTCAAATTTGATGTTATTTCCGACATTTTTTGCTTTCATTCAATAAAATTTAAAAAAAAATGAAAAAATTATGGCGTTTTACTTTGTTGCAGTTTTTTCATCTCACCCTGTATAATGTTGTTAACTTAATCGAGGAAAAAGAATGACGTATTAAATTTGTATAATTTATTTTTTTATAATATCGCAGCAATTTGTAATTATTACCTAAGACTTTTACTTCAAAAACAGAAAATACATAATATAAAATTGTCCAGCATATATACCAATAACTCCTATCGAGTAAATACTCGTACTCGTACTCGTTTTTCTTTTAATGCCTGGAAAAATCTTTGTCCAACAGATAATTGAAGACCCCGCAGTTTGCTTCCAGCTCTAGAAAAAATTGCAGAAAAAGTATTGGTGGTAAATCTCATAACAACAGAAAAATTTGGTTTCCAGAAAAATATTTTGCAACATATCTTCAGCAATCAAAAGTCTCTTTAAGTATAAAACAGCTGCTAGTGAGGTGGAATCTATTGGAATGGTTTTCTTTGATACTGTTAAGGTGTTTAACAAACAAAGGCATTGCAGACTGATTGTCTTTTTTCTTTATTTTTTTTCTTGTAGTAGGTGGAAAGCATCGAAAGCCGCAATGTGAGATCTGAATCTATTAAAACCACCTCCTGGAAATGATTGTGGAAGATTGCAGCCGCTTTCAGTGTACGCAACCCTATTCCAGCAATGAAGGGCAGAGAGCAGAACAGATAGGCTTAGTATTTAGCTGGTATTTAAGTCGAAACTCTATGTTCAGGATCGTAGTATTGCCGGTGTGGAGCGAAACTCTTCTTCAAGATAGTGGACAAGGAATTGGTGGTCTTATACCTCATGCTCTCGAGCAGCATGGTTGGAAGAGGGTTTACCTGGAGGATATCGAGAGGCTTTTGATCACGTGTGAAGTATCTCCTAGCAAGTGAGGTGCTTGTTCATTCAAGTAACTTTGGCAGAGCTGAAGATGAAGAAGTTGTGGTAGTGTTTGCTATACGGTCTATGTCAGTAATTGACACAATCAAGAAGAACTCTTCCTTCGAAGATCCGGATCAATTCTATCTGGTGGGAGCTAATTTCAGAACAGATGGGAAAGGTGTATCAATGAAGGGGTCGGATAAGTTGCTTATAACAGAGTACTTTTACTTTGCAATTAAGCTAATTGTTCCTACGAAGAGCAGTTTTGAAGCCTTTATGCCTAAGTGTGGTGCTCTGGAAAGCATATCTAACTTGGAAGATTGATTATTACAGTTGAAATGATAAAATTTTAGTTTTTTAAAAAACAAAAAAGTTTTTTGTCGAAGTACAAAATCACATTTTATCTGTAAAATGAATTAAAGCGAGAGTTTCTCAAGGTTCATCCTTCGCCTCGTTACTATACAGCCTTCATATAGCGGATATTCTTATGGATTCTAGGTTGCACATAGAAAAATTTCGATATAAAGAAATTATTCACTCGAAGGAATATATTGTATTTAAAATTATTGCACTGCAATCGGCTGTAGTACGTCTATTGCAAGTGAGATAATTTTTAAATAAAACGCAAAGGAATATATCCATATCAGGATATATTCGCACGAAGGTTTACAATCAGAACTATATCGATACGACCGGCTGTTACACGTTTTAAAATAACAGCTTTGAAGAAAACATCACCAGTACCAGATCTACACCAGGACATCCAAGACAAGTACTGAGCTCCGAATCGTTTTAGTATTAGTTTTAGGATTAGTATTCATCTTAATAATATCATTTTTAATTACTTTATTATAGTGATTTTTTTCTTATTTGAATTATAAAATTTTTAATTGTAATAAACCCTAAACCTTGTAAACAAAAATCACTTCTTTGAGTATTTTGGTCACAATTAAAAAGTTATTGTGCCGATTCTGGACAGGCTGAGGATACCCCAGCAAAACGAAACGACCCCAAAAATGTGTCATTACAGTTCTATATAACAAAAACAATTCAACCAAAAATAATCCATAGAAACCGAGAAGAGTTTTTCCTGGCAAAACAACAACTAACAGCGAAAAGAGAAGATAAAACATATACTGTAACGACACGTTTTCGTTCGTTGATAAGGTATACTGAGGTATACTTAGCCGTTGTCCAGAGTTCGTTGCAATATAATTGTTATTTTTGAAAATTAAAGACAATTTGATGTAGTAATTTAATTATTTATTTAGAAAAATTGTAAAAAATACAATCTAATATAATTACAATATAATGCTGGTTTGCTAATTTGATGACTACGATTATTTGGAATAAACGTGCTTCTGAAATGAAACCTGAAATGTTGCTGTCAGACGACACTACTTGTGCTAGTCTTGATGTTTTATCAGAAGACGTCGTTTACTGGAGATTAGAAGTGTTATGCTGGGTTATAGTCTTGATTAGCATTTACTAATGTTAGGACGTATTACTGCCTTAACTCAATCCTATATAAAATACTACTAGTCAAGATGTATCATGACTACCATGGCTTGGTTGGTTTACATATAAGACAACTGGTCACGATGTATGGTGACAACCTTGACACTATTTACATGCACAATCTACTAGTCAAGATGTATATAATTACCTTGACGTGATACAACACTACTAGTCAAGATGTATATAACTACCTTGACGTGATACAAGACTACTAATCAAGATGTATATAACTACCTTGACGTGATACAAGACTACTAGTCAAGATGTATATAACTACCGTGACGTGATACAAGACTACGAGTACTAGTCAAGATGTATGTAACCACCTTGACTACGGTTCGACTGACTTGTTTCACAAAGACGTATTACTACCTTTGACAGTTTCCCAACAAGTGATGTTTCTTCTATGATGCGTGCTTATTTCTACTGAACCGACCGAACCTTTTCCTGTAGCGCAGCGGTACATTTGTCGTTGGTATTTTTGGTACTTGTTGTCTTTTATTGCTGTTGTTCGCCAGATTGTAATTTCTGTGTTTTGTGTTTTCGTGCATTCTTGAATTCGCCGTACTTTGTATTTTGTTCAACAAAAGCTTTCATGCTTTGACGTTTCTTGTGTTGTTTACAAACGTATTTTTGACATTTGTTCTAAGTTTTGCGCTCACGTGAATATACTTTCGACAATTTAAATTTCAATTTTAAACCTAGTTACTTAATTAAGACTGATCTTTTTTATTATATTAATTTTGATGATATAATTTGTAATTTGTGCAACAAGGTTACCAATGATACAAAATTTATATTGTTCATTTTAAGTATGTAAATGCGCATTGTTACCCAACAGAAACTAAAAAAATATAAAGTAAATACAGTCAAACTTCCATATCTCGAAGTTCTATAACTCGAATTTCTCTATAATTCGAACCAAAAACAATGCATCAAGGTTTTAGAGAGCAACTTACATAGAATTCTGCTTCCATATCTCGAAGTTCTATAACTCGAATTTCTCTATAACTCGAACAAAAATTTTGTTCTGTGCCAATAGGAATATGGAAAAGTGCATTCTATAAGTCGCATTTTTGTTTTAAGTATAAATGCATTTTGCTGTTGGAGGAAGTCCTTTATCAAACCAAATCTTTAATTTTTTGTTTCTTATGTTGCTTCTCTGTGCAAATGCCAGTCGCTGGCAGCGTGGTTTAAAGTAAATAATATAACTTCCAATGCTACTCTTAACGATTATATTAAGCTTGACAATGAAATTTGTATATCAAGCTTTCCTACTGATGACGATACTACTGATCCTATTATATAATATTATTGATATTATTACTGGAGC
>NW_024034842.1:0-4952 GCF_002237135.1 Teleopsis dalmanni | reverse complement strand
AACTAAAAGTCATACCTGCACGGGCCTACGAAAAGTGTATGGAAGATTGGGTTAAGCGTTGGCATAGGTTAAGCGTTCATATTTTGAAGGAGATAAAATAAATTTGGAATATAATTTAAATTTGTGTGTTTTATGTACAAAATCCGGGTACTTTTTGAGCTAGAGGTATGAAACTTTGTGAATTACTACAAGAAAACTTTATAATTACTGAATAAATCTGACTTAAACATTTCCAATAACACTAACTAAATATAAGTACATCATTTCTAAATAAAAACAGAAATGAATAGAAATCTGCTGATTTATAAGATAAAACCATTTCTTTGTTAATCAAGTATAAATAAAATAAATTCCATACTCATTTTAGAAACATAATCTTCCCTTATTCACTTACATATTCCAATCAAAGAGGGTAAAGTAATTTTTCTGCATAATTCGTGATAAGAGAACTTGTTTATAGAGCAGTAACATGAGTTGAATTTTATAATGAGAAGATTTTACTAGATTTGTGAATTAATTCGCTAGAAAAGGATTGGATATCAATGCTAAAGATGAAAAATTCCTAAAAAAATACTTCATCGGAGGCAAACTGAACGATAAAAAGCCATAACACAAATCTAGAGAATATAAAATTTTTGAACACTTCTTTTAACAACTCATTCATTAAAATGTTAAAATCGTTTATATGGATAGAATAGGGTATGCCAGAGTAAGTTTACCCATTGATGAGAATATCACACATTTCTTCTTTTTTGGAGAAGATTTTATATCACCAGTCCGAAAACAACACCAAGTTCATGTTTTTCAGGTGCATCGATAATCAATGAGAAAAATGAGGTCTCAGATCCTTTTAGTGCAGGACTTTGTAAACATTTGTAGTTGAACATTTATTTTGAGTACATGTAGAACCTAATTAGTTGAAAGATTAATTATCAACTGATTATTATTGTGAGCCATTGTATAGTACCTTCTTAAAGACGATTTCCTGATGATGACTTTAGATTAAAGTCGAAATATCGAAGAAAAATAAAAATTATTGAAAAATCAAATTGTGAATTCTTAATT
Source organism: Teleopsis dalmanni (assembly GCF_002237135.1). Lineage (NCBI taxonomy): Eukaryota > Metazoa > Arthropoda > Insecta > Diptera > Diopsidae > Teleopsis > Teleopsis dalmanni. The sequence continues at coordinate 3,887 of NW_024034842.1, read as the reverse complement.
TTTGTTTTTATTTTTAACAGCAATAATAAAAAAGTTTTGACCAATTAGCCTATAAAAAAAAATAAACTCTTCTTTCCATTAAATATTATTCGCAGTATCTTCTGTCCCATAATTATTAAAAGGTACAAGTTAAGAGAAGAATAAATGTTTAAAACTTATTTCTTCACAATTTGTGAACATTTTAATAAGATTAAACAACATTAAACATAATTAGTTATTTTTAAATAAGAAGCAGAAGTTATTAGAAATAAATAAGTAAATTTCCATAAATTTTGTTTAAAAATAGATTAAGCATATGTTAAATTCATACCTAATAATAAGTCTAATAAGCCTAATAAGTCCATAGACCAAGAGACGCCTCTTAATTGTTGTTTCTCTTAAATTGGCATCCAATGCCCTTTGTTAACTACACAAAGACTTCAGCACAAAGACTCTAGATATTATAATAACCTTCTATTATTCGTAGAATATAAACTTATAACAAGATTATATACCAAATACGTTCGTAGTACAACTACGAGTATAAATTTAGACGTGGCCAAAACTGCGTAGGGTACCTGGGTTTAGACAATATTTACCAAAGGCATAAAAAAGTTATCTCCAAAACTTTGCGAATTCCACGTAAATTTATTTAGTGTGAAATAAAATAATGCTCTATGAATAAATCAATAAATTATACGAAATTAGAAATAAAATATTTAAAATGCATAAAAAATGAATAAAATTAACTGCAGCCGGGCCCAGACTTGCCGCCGCGCCATCAACCGTACAAGAAACCTTTTCGAGTGATCAATGACAGACAGGTTCACATGCGTACAATCACTTTTATATATTAAAAAAAATATATATGAACATTTAAAGATTATTAATATTATAAACTAAATATTTTAATAATAGTATTAGTCTTTAATGATGATACAATAGACTAAAGTTATTAGACTAGTTCGTTTGGATTTCTTTAGAAAATAATATACAAAATAAAAATAACAAAAGAAGTTGATATTTCTTGAAATGCTAAAAGTTGCAGTTTTCAATGTGATTGAAAGATGTCAAACGATTTAGTATAAATTTGTGGCAAATTTTAATCTTCAGCATCAATCAGCTTCGTCTTTCAAACAGTGCACAACCAAGCATATTTCAAAAATATCAAAATGTTCAAGTTTGTAAGTTCTAAGGAATAAATTAATTAATAAAATTATTAATTTTTATTTATTAACTTATGTTATATTGCATCTATTTGCAGGTCCTCATTGCTGCTATCGCCATTACAAGCGCGTTTGCTTACAGCGACCCTAGAGATGTACACGCTGAGACTTTGAAATATCAGAGCGATGTTAAGGAAGATGGCAGCTACCAATACTTGTACGAAACATCTAATGGTATTGCTGCACAAGAAGCTGGTGTTGGTGGCTATTATGCCAATGGTGGTTTCGCATACGTTTCACCTGAAGGCGAACACATTCAATTATCTTATAAGGCTGATGAAAATGGTTTCCAACCACAAGGTGATCACTTGCCCACACCACCACCAATTCCATATCAAATCTTAAAATCATTGGAATACATTCGCACCCATTCCGAATATGATGTTCCACAACAACAATATCATGTTCCAGTACGACAACATCAAAACCAATACAGAGCACCACAGAAGGCACAATTTGGACGTCAAAGACATTTCTAAGGATTATTTTTGACATTTTTATAATTTTTATTGAATTATATAAAATAATAGAAGTTGTGTATGTAAATAAATTAAAATTTATGTGATAATAAATTTATATTTTTTATTTAAACTTTTATTTCATTTTTAAAAAACATGGTTTTTTAAACAAGGTGACGCAAATCTGAGAGGTGAGGCCCTAATCGGGGATATTAAAAACTACAACTATATACTCCAAAAGTACTTATGAAATCATTTAAAAGTTTTCTCACAAAAACGATAGAATTTCGATTATGAGAAATATATTTCTGATTCTTAACCCTAGAATGCAAACAACAAATTACGAAAAGATACTTGCACATATTATGTGTAAAAAAAGATTTTTCCCAGGAAGATCTGTTAAAAATGCTTTGAAATTTAAATTTGTAAATAAGAAGACATTTGTACTGTCAAAGTAAGCTTATTGCCTTGTCGACGGCAACAAGGTTTAATAATTTTTAAGTAGGCTTACCTCAAGTATTACCAAAAATAAAAAAAACAAGTCTAACGCTTTCAAATAGGGCAATATGAAAAGTATCCTTAGATATTTTGATGTCAAAAACGCACCTTACTCTGTTAGGCCAGTCACTTAAAGAGCCGATAAAATTTTGCAACTATTGGAACAAGGCCGACACGCAAGCTGTCAGAAGATAGCGGAAGCACTGAACAAAGGCTTGCGAAGAAATTTGTTAGTACGAATTAGTACTATTAGTACTAATAGTAAAAAGTAACTGAAATACAACACAATCAAACCGTTTTTAAAATGAATTATTACGTGCGAATTAATATGGATTCCATACGACAATGTTCAACGCAATAATCTGTTCGCAAGCTGTTTATCCTCCACAATTGTCTTCAAAGATTGAATTGATTGTAAAGGCTTGTTTATGTAGAGTAATTCGTAGGATTGGAAAGAAATTATTTGTTACTAGCTGGAATAGTTTGGTGCCATGGTTACTTTGATAAGGATTTGAATAAAATTGTTTACTGCTAAGTACTGCAGCTTGGTACAATGGTTAATTTCATCTTATACTGATCGCAACTCGTCCGCTTAAATAAAAAAAACATCAAAGAAAAGCAACCAGAATTGAAAAACAGAAAAGGAGCCGTTTCCATCATGACAATACCAGGCCATACACATCTTTGATGATTAGAAACAAATCAACGCAACTTGCATGGAAAGTTTTAATGCATTCACTGTACAACCCCGAGCATACACTGGTTGGCTACCTCTTATTTTATTCTCTGCAAAACTATATTAAAGATAAAAATTCAGTCGATCGAAAATCACTTGACCAAGTTGTTCACCGATAAAAATGTAATAGATCGACCGACCAAAAATCACTTGGCCAAGTTTTTCGCCGATAAAAGTGTAAGAACTCCACCGACCGAAAATCGCGTGGCCAAGTTGTTCGAGGATAAAAGTGTTACTTACTTATTTACTGTTATCCTTTTCTCCAATGAAGTATACAGCGTCACGGTTTCAATCATCTGGATACTTAAACTTAAATTTGGTACCTTCACATCAGATAATATATGTATACTATTAAGATCCTATGCTCTACTAGGAGAGAAGGACAGCAGTAAATAAATAAGTAACTAATATATAAAGATTATTTCTTGAGTGTTGGATTCAAAGACGTGACAAAAATGGTGACAAACTTTCTTATTGAGTTGTACAAGAGTTGTTTATTCTCATCTACTTCCTGAGACGCTAGGGTGTTCAAAGGCCATTAAGGTTAGCTGATTGCGTTCCTACCACCTTTTTCAATCGAGCTTGGCATCGGTATCGGCGAAGTTGGATAAAAGTGTAATAAGTCATATATAATAACGGCCAATATAAGCATTAGTTAAATTAATTTTATTTTAAAAATTTTGTTCAAAAATTTATCGAAAAACGGCGAATACTTCGTATGTCACCTAATATATAATTTTCCGTTTTAATTAGTACACTTGAATAACCTTTCAGTGTTATTATTTAATTGCTTTTATCGTAATTCCAAGCTTCAGCTTGGCCGTATTATATTACTGTCTTTCGATATATTTATAGATACTCACAGTATCCTTTTGGTAAATTTAGGAGCTAATCAAAGTCCGATCTCTATTCCAATCTTCATTTTGATCTCCCAGGGACTGGGATTTATCACGAATTTTGAAAATTTAATTACTCCAAGCAACTTCTTCT
>NW_024034841.1:0-4956 GCF_002237135.1 Teleopsis dalmanni | reverse complement strand
TACGATTTCATAAACTTCTTTTTGCCACACCGATACTTTGAGCGTTTGGAAGCCGATCTACGTGACCGATTGCAGCAAGCGGGAGAACCTTTCCGACGATAGGTTCTTCAAATGCAGAAACTAATGCGACACCTGAAGATACCTGATCGGGAGAAACTGGAACGTTTATATCGGAATGTACCACCGAATATAAAAAATATATTAAACGACGAGACTTTGGGTCGTTGGACGAGCTCATTGCCCTGATCAACGATTATGAAACTATTAACCACGAAGAGAGCGAGAGGGGAGATCCGGCAGATCCGGCCACATGGCTAAATCATGCCGAAATCCACAAGTGCTATTCTGTTGGGGTATGGTAAGCGGGATGTGCGAACCATTGAGTGTTGTAATAAAAGGTTGGGAAACTTCGTACGGTCACGTATACCACAGCCCCGAGACGTGACCACAAATCAAAATCCGGGGCCCATCCATTCACAATAGAACATAATCGACTCCATGTGCGGATAACTGTCGAAGAACATCCCATTACGGCGGTTATCGACACCGGAGCTAGTAGAAGCTTTATACAACCAAGTATTGTACAAAGTATGTCTGGAAAGGTTACAGAAACGAACATAGTAGTTAGAATGGCGGATGGTTTGCCACAGCAGGTTACGAAAAGCTTTACGGCAGGAGTTAGGATAGGTGAATGACAATACGTGATGTCTTACTTCTCGACAGGATGGTACAGCAGGCGGTATTGGGAATGCACCTACTAGCTCTGATACAGAGTGTACTTAACATAGGAGGAGTTGACATAAGGCTCGATGGGAACATAGTACAAGGTAAGCAACAGATAGTATTTAATTTAACGGTAAGTGAAGCTCACGTCCTTCCTACAAAGGGAACTCACAGCCTTCGATGATATACGAGGAGTATCAGATATCGCTTCCCACGTCATTACCATGAGGGATGAGAATCCAATAAAACAACGATACTACCCCAAGAACCCCCTGATGCAAAGAATAATTAATTAAGAAATTAATGAACATAACATAACATAAAATAACATAACAGATGTCTCTACAAAAAGAATAGCTTTGAAACAAAAATAGGCAACCTCAAAGATTAACTTTCAATTCGTTGAACTTGTGTTTCCAAATAAAGCTGTAGTTTATAAGCTCGTTATAATTTAAAGCACGGCAAATGAAATACCTTGAATTTAAATATTTCGTTTATTTATTTAATCATTATCACAATTCACAACTTAAAATTTCCAAAACAGAAACACACTTTTTCACGAACGACGAATTAAAAGCAAAACAATGCAGCGGCTAAAAATGAGAAAGCAATGCGCGCGCAACTAAAACCCAACCACGGCGAAATTAACCAGCTGTACATAAACAACAGAATAAGAATTTACATGCACAAAATGATATCAAAATGCAAACCAGCCGTAACACAAACTGTTGCGCTACGTTGCAGTTCAGTCTGATAGGTTTATAAGAAGACGCATTTACTTAGAAAAGTTAGTTAGTGATCGACTCGCCAAGTGAATCATTCGGAGACATTACCAGCGCACTGATGTACACGGAACTAAGTATAAAGAAGTAACTTTCTATTGTTTTATTTATATATATTTTTTTTTATCCTTTCCTCAGCAAAATATATAAGCGTGAACACGTTTATAATTTGCTACCAGGGTTTGAATTGCTTGCTAAAAATTAGCAAAAGCAACCATACTTTGACTAATGCATAAATATTGACCAGTCGATTTTTAATATATATATATACATATATGTTTATATTTGTGAATAAAAATGATATTTGTGGGAAAATTTTACGTAATATGTAGAACATATTATATGTATACAACTTTTTGGTACAGTCGCCGACATTGCCGACTATGTGGGACACTATTATGTGTCCATTACGTGATACTTAACACATGTTTTATGGAAACAAGCATTTTATGTTCATGATAATGTAAATCGGCCCAGTCGTGTTAATTCCGTACAACTAAAAATTCGCAATTCTAAAACATTTAAATATAAATAGTGATAGCGATTTAGCAGTTTGTAAAGTTTGCAAACATTCGTTGAAGAGGGACAGAATATTTAATTTAAGAACACATTTAAAAAATATGCACCAGTTAAATATAAATGATAATGAAGATTCCAGCTCAAGTAGTAGTGCAATAGTTGTGAAAAAATCATTCCGAAAGCAAACAATTAAAATCGAAATCAAAAAAGAGTTATTTCGCTGCTATATTGACTGAGGACAATATTCCATTTAATGTCCTTAATTCGGAAAATATGAAAAAGATTGCCCTATTTGTCGTGGCTTAGAAGAAAAATTTAATAAAAAATTTGTATTGAACAGCAATAACTGTAAAAGTGTTTTGAAATTAGTTGCTGGCAATATTAAAGAACATATTAAAAAAGAGCTCGAGCAACGATTCATTTTCTTGAAAATTGACAGTGCCACAAGATTGTCACGCAATGTATTTGCTGTTAGTTCACAATTTATAAAAAAACAACGAAATTATGTCAACCATTTTAGGAATGGTGGAACTAAAAGGGGTGGCATCAAGTTCATCTCGTAATTTGTCGACAGAAATTGTGAACTTATTGAGCAAATACAATGTAAATCTCAATCAAGTTGTATCAGTTACATCAGATAATGGTGCAAACATGATCAAAACTGCTGTACGAAGAAGTCGAGGCTGAGGAAGCAAATGATGTATATTTAAAAAATATCGAACTTTTCGAAGATACAATTGACATTCAGTTGGGCGACATTCAAATTTGCCCTTGTGCTGCTCACACTGCTCAGCTCTGTGCACTGGATGCTAAGGACTTGAACATTAGAACTTATTTCATGAATTGCAGAAACTTAGTCAAGTTCATCAAAAAAAATTCTAACGGCTATCGTAAAATTTTTGAACTAAAAAAGTTGACTCTACCACAACTCGATTGTCGAAAATTTAAATTTTGAAGTCACCTTTTCAACGTGTTGATACAAATGTATTGGACTTTTGGAAGAAAGACAATTTGCTGATCCAGAATTATACGCGCTTGCGAATATATGTTTTGCAATTCCACCAACTCAGGTAAAATATTCGTTTAGCATAATATAAATAATCAAATTAATGTCATTTACATTCAAGGTTACTATCGAGAGTGCTTTTTCGTCACTAAAATTGATCTTATCTGATCAACGGAATCGTCTTAATTATGAAACTTTGGAAAACATTCTCATGGTTAAACTAAATCCGCAATTTTTGGACTATGCTATTGATGATATGCCGTTGTTTCAACCTCCTGAATGGGACTTAAATTTAAAAGAATAACAACACCAAATTAAAATTTTTAATCATAATTGATAATAAAGTTTTTATGTTTTTTACCGGGCGTAGGTCGTTTATTTAACACATTAATTTTTAAAAATGTTTTTTAAATAAAATAAAAAATTTCACTTTTTAAACTGTTTTAAATATTTAGTATATTTTAATTTTAATACAAAATTATTTATATCACAAATATTTCGAACTACTTCGTAGACCATCTTCAATGTATAATAACAATAACAAAGAAATAAATAGTGGCGTCGGCAATGTCGGCGACTGTACCAAAAAGTTGTATATAAGATGTTCTACATATTACTTATAATTTTCCCACAAATATCATTTGTATTCACAAATATAAACATAACACTTCGTTCAATATGTGTGTGACTAACTAATTAAAACACATTTTTTTGCCAAAATTTGTTTTTATTCATCAACATAGTCCCCTTTTAGGGAGATACAATCATTCCAACGCTTTTGCAATCTTTCGATACCGCCTTTGTAAAACGATTTTTCTTTGCCTTCAAAATAGGCGTTAGTTTCGGCGATTACTTCATCATTTGAGCCAAATCTCTTACCACGGAGCATCTTTTTGAGGTCTGCAAAGAGCCAGTAGTCGCTGGGGGCCAGGTCTAGAGAATATGGTGGGTGTGGCAGCAATTCGTAGCTCAATTCGTTCAATTTTGCCATCGTTTTCATCGACTTGTGACACGGTGCATTGTCTTGGTGGAACAAAACTGTTTTCTTCGCCATATGAGGCTGTTTCTTTGCGATTTCGTCTTTCAAACGCTCCAATAACGCTATATAATAGTCGCTGTTGATGGTCTTCCCCTTCTGGAGATAGTCGATGAATGTTATTCCATGCGCATCCCAAAATACAGACGCCATAACCTTGCCAGCCAACTGCTGCGTCTTTAGTCGCTTTGGGCGGCTTTCACCGGCTGCATGCCACTCAGCAGACTGCCAATTTGACTCTGGAGTGAAATGGTGGATCCATGTTTCATCCATCGTGATGTACCGACGCAAAAACTCCGACTTATTGCGCGTAAACATGTCCAAACAGCTCTTTGAATCATCGATTCGTTGTTGTTTTTACTCCGGTGTGAGCAAACGCGGCAGTCATTTGGAAAACACCTTTTTCATACCCAAATGTTTGTGTATTGTGGTGTGTACACTGTCTGCTGATATCTGTAGAATGTCAGCAATCTCCCTCACTTTCACTTTACGGTCGGACATAATGATTTTCAGTGTTTTTTCAACGTTTTCCGGAATAACAGCGTCATTTGGCCGTCCAGTAGAGGGAATATCATGTCTGTATGACTGTCATGAATGTGTCTGTACGACCACGTTTGAATTCGGCATACCAGTAACAAATGCTTCTTTTTGATGGAGCAGAGTCCGAATAATGTTTTTCAAGCCATTCCTGGCATTGAACAGTATTTTTTTCATTAAAAAACAATGATAAATCAGCACACGGAATTGCTTTGAATTCATTTTTTTTTGAAAACTCAAAAGTAGCGTCACTTAAAGCACTGTAACTTGTAAAGAAATGGTCGGATTAACATATGATTTTGACAGTAAGCCTAAAAAGGTTGCCACTTTCAAAAAAAAATATTTATTTAGTA
>NW_024034840.1:0-4959 GCF_002237135.1 Teleopsis dalmanni | reverse complement strand
AGTATAATATTTTCAACGTGGCATGGATTTGATGCGCTATAATAATTTTTAACCGGAGCTATATAATTTCAAAGCACAGTATTATGTTTTCAACGTGGCATCGATTCGATGCACTTTAACAATTTTCAGCCGGAGCTATATAATTTCAAAGCGCAGTAAAATATTTTCAACGTAGCGTGGATTCGATGCATTATAATAATTTTTAGCCGGAGCTATATAATTTCAAAACACAGTATAATATTTTCAAGGTAGCGTGGATTCGATGCATTATCATAATTTTCAGCCGGAGCTATATAATTTCAAAGCACAGTATAATATTTTCAACGTGGCATGGATTCGATGCACTATAATAATTTTTAACCGGAGCTATATAATTTCAAAGCACAGTATTATGTTTTCAACGTGGCATCGATTGGATGCAATTTAACAATTTTCAGCCGGTGCTATATAATTTCAAAGCGCAGTAAAATATTTTCAACGTAGCGTGGATTCGATGCACTCTAATAATTTTTAACCGAAGCTGTGCAATTTCAAGGTACTATATTTTTAAAGTGGCGTGAAAGCGATGCACTATAAAAATTTTCAGCGGGAGCTATATAATTTCAAAACAGTATTATATTTTCAACGTGGCATGGATTCGAAGCACAATAATAATTTTTAGCCGGAGCTATATAATTTCAAAGCACAGTATTATATTTTCAACGTATCACGGATTCGATGCACTATAATAATTTTTAACCGGAGCTATATAATTTCAAAGCACAGTAAAATATTTTCAACGTGTCATCGATTCGATGCATTATAATAATTTTCAGCCTGAGCTATATAGTCTCAAAACACAGTATAATATTTTCAACGTAGCGTGGATTCGATGCATTATAATAATTTTCAGCCGGAGCTATATAATTTCAAAGCTCAGTAAAGTATTTTAAACGTAGCGTGGATTCGATGCATTATAAAAATTTTCAGCCGGAGCTATATAATTTCAAACCACAGTATTATATTTTCAACGTGGCATGGATTCGATGCACTCTAACAATTTTCAGCCGGAGCTATATAATTTGAAAGCACAATATAATATTTTCAACGTGGCATGGATTCGATGCACTCTACTAATTTTCAGATGGAGCTATATAATTTCAAAGCACAGTATTATATTTTCAACGTGGCATGGATTCGATGCACTTTAATAATTTTCAGCCGGAGCTATATAATTTCAAAACACAGTAAAATATTTTCAACGTAGCGTGGGTTCTATGTACTATAATAATTTTCAGCCGGAGCTATATAATTTCAAAACACAGTATAATATTTTCAAGGTAGCGTGTATGCGATGCACTCTAATAACTTTCAGCCGGAGCTATATAATTTCAAAACACAGTATAATATTTTCAACGTGGCATGGATTCGATGCATTTTAATAATTTTTAGCCGGAGCTATATAATTTAAAGCACAGTATTATATTTTCAAAGTGGCGTCAAATCGATGCACTATAAGCATTTTCAGCCGGAGCAATATAATTTCAAAACACAGAATCATATTTTCAAAATGGCGTGAAATCGATGCACTCTACTAATTTTCAGCCGAAACTGTATAATTTCAAAGCACAGTATAATATTTTCAACGTGGCATGGATTCGATGTACTATAATAATTTTTAACCGGAGCTATATAATTTCCAAGCAAAGTATTATATTTTCAAAGTGACGTGAAATCGATGCACTATAATCATTTTCAGCCGGAGCTATATAATTTCAAAACACAGTATTATATTTTCAACGTGGCATGGATTCGATGCATTATAATAATTTTCAGCAGGCGCAATATAATTTCAAAGCACAGTATAATATTTTCAACGTGGCATGGATTCGATGCACTATAATCATTTTCAGCCGAGCTATATAATTTCAAAGCACAGTATTATATTTTCAACGTGGCATCGATTCGATGCACTATAATAATTTTTAACCGGAGCTATATAATTTCAAAGCACAGTATTATGTTTTCAACGTGGCATCGATTGGATGCAATTTAACAATTTTCAGCCGGAGCTATATAATTTCAAAGCACAGTATTATATTTTCAACGTTTCATCGATTTGATGCACTTTAATAATTTTCAGCCGGAGCTATATAATTTCAAAACACAGTATTACATTTTTAAAGTGGCGTGGATTCGATGCATTATAATAATTTTCAGCCGGAGCTATATAATTTCAGGTCACAGTATAATATTTTCAACGCAGCGTGGATTCGATGAACTCTACTAATTTTTAATTGGAGCTATATAATTCACAAACACAGTATTATATTTTCAACGTGGCATCGATTCGATGCACTATAATAATTTTTAACCAGAGCTTTATAATTTCAAAGCACAGTATTATATTTTCAACGTTTCATCGATTTGATGCACTTTAATAATTTTCAGCCGGAGCTATATAATTTCAAAACACAGTATTATATTTTCAACGTGGCATGGATTCGATGCATTATAATAATTTTCAGCCGGAGTTATATAATTTCAGGTCACAGTATAATATTTTCAACGTAGCGTGGATTCGATGCACTCTACTAATTTTTAACCGGAGCTATATAATTCACAAACACAGTATTATATTTTCAACGTGGCATCGATTCGATGCACTATAATAAATTTCAGCCGGAGCTATATAGTTTCAAAGCACAGTATAATATTTTCGACGTGGCATGGATTCGATGCACTATAATAATTTTTAACCGGAGCTATATAATTTCAAAGCACAGTATTATGTTTTCAACGTGGCATCGATTCGATGAACTTTAACAATTTTCAGCCGGAGCTATATAATTTCAAAGCTCAGTAAAGTATTTTAAACGTAGCGTGGATTCGATGCATTATAAAAATTTTCAGCCGGAGCTATATAGTTTCAAAGCACAGTATAATATTTTCGACGTGGCATCGATTCGATGAACTTTAACAATTTTCAGCCGGAGCTATATAATTTCAAAGCACAGTATTATATTTTCAACGTGGCATCGATTCGATGCACCATAATAATTTTTAACCGGAGCTATATAATTTCAAAGCACAGTATTATGTTTTCAACGTGGCATAGATTGGATGCAATTTAACAATTTTCAGCCGGAGCTATATAATTTCAAAGCACAGTATTATATTTTCAACGTTTCATCGATTTGATGCACTTTAATAATTTTCAGCCGAAGCTATATAATTTCAAAACACAGTATTATATTTTCAACGTGGCATGGATTCGATGCATTATAATAATTTTCAGCCGGAGCTATATAATTTCAGGTCACAGTATAATATTTTCAACGCAGCGTGGATTCGATGAACTCTACTAATTTTTAACCGGAGCTATATAATTCACAAACACAGTATTATATTTTCAACGTGGCATCGATTCGATGCACTATAATAATTTTTAACCAGAGCTATATAATTTCAAAGCATAGTATTATATTTTCAACGTTTCATCGATTTGATGCACTTTAATAATTTCAAAACACAGTATTATATTTTCAACGTGGCATGGATTCGATGCATTATAATAATTTTCAGCCGGAGCTATATAATTTCAGGTCACAGTATAATATTTTCAACGCAGCGTGGATTCGATGCACTCTACTAATTTTTAACCGGAGCTATATAATTCACAAACACAGTATTATATTTTCAACGTGGCATCGATTCGATGCACTATAATAAATTTCAGCCGGAGCTATATAGTTTCAAAGCACAGTATAATATTTTCGACGTGGCATGGATTCGATGCACTATAATAATTTTTAACCGGAGCTATATAATTTCAAAGCACAGTATTATGTTTTCAACGTGGCATCGATTCGATGAACTTTAACAATTTTCAGCCGGAGCTATATAATTTCAAAGCTCAGTAAAGTATTTTAAACGTAGCGTGGATTCGATGCATTATAAAAATTTTCAGCCGGAGCTATATAATTTCAAAGCACAGTATAACATTTTCAAGGTAGCGTGGATTCGATGCATTATAATAATTTTCAGCCGGAGCTATATAATTTCAAAGCACAGTATTATATTTTCAACGTGGCATTGATTCGATGCATAATAATAATTTTCAGCCGGAGCTAAATAATTTCAAAACACAGTATTATATTTTCAACGTGGTATGGATTCGATGCATTATAATAATTTTCAGTCGGAGCTATATAATTTCAAAACAGAGTATAGTATTTTCAAGGTAGCGTGGATTCGATGCACTCTACTAATTTTCAGCCGGAGCTATATAGTTTCAAAGCACAGTATTATATTTCCAAAGAGGCGCGAAATCGATGCACTATAATCATTTTCAGTCGGAGCTATATAATTTCAAAACACAGTGTAATATTTTCAACGTGGCATGGATTTGATGCGCTATAATAATTTTTAACCTGAGCTATATAATTTCAAAGCACAGTATTATGTTTTCAACGTGGCATCGATTGGATGCAATTTAACAATTTTCAGCGGGAGCTATATAATTTCAAAGCACAGTATTATATTTTCAACGTTTCATCGATTTGATGCACTTTAATAATTTTCAGCCGGAGCTATATAATTTCCAAGCAAAGTATTATATTTTCAAAGTGACGTGAAATCGATGCACTATAATCATTTTCAGCCGGAGCTATATAATTTCAAAACACAGTATTATATTTTCAACGTGGCATCGATTCGATGCATTATAATAATTTTCAGCCGGCGCTATATAATTTCAAAGCACAGTAAAATATTTTCAACGTGTCATCGATTCGATGCATTATAATAATTTTCAGCCTGAGCTATATAGTCTCAAAACACAATATAATATTTTCAACGTAGCGTGGATTCGATGCATTATAATAATTTTCAGCCGGAGCTATATAATTTCAAAGCACAGTATAATATTTTCAACATGGCATGGATTCGATGCACTATAATAATTTTCAGCCGGAGCTA
>NW_024034839.1:0-4960 GCF_002237135.1 Teleopsis dalmanni | reverse complement strand
TTTTTTTATAAGCATTTTTTTATACTAATATAAACGAAAGTTTTCCTAAATATTTGCTCGTTCTATTCTTCAGTGCTTCCTGTAAGAAAGGCGATGGTATATGGTTTTTTCGGCTTTTGCATGTCGTTATCCTGTAAAGATGATGTTGTTGGTTTATTAATCTCGACTTTCTGTGACGATTTTTGAGTTTCGGCAACGGTTCTTGGCAAGTCAACCATTTTTATTAATTTATGTAAATAGGCAGTGGCGCGCAAAGCTTCATCAAAAATTTCAACTTGCTTATGTTCGAAATGTTTGTACTGGTCCTCGATGGCAATATGTTCTAATTTTTTAACCCGACGGCTCATACGACAAGCAATAGTGTTTTTATTTCTGCGATCCTGTTCTTTGGAAGAGCGCTCCTTCTTTGGAAATTTACGTACCATATTTCCGTGATACTTGCAAATATTTTGTAATGTTTCCGCGCTAATTTTCTGCAATATTTCTGCGGTCGACGGAGTGGGTATAGTTGTAGTTGATGTGTTGTCATCACGCTGTGGAGTGGAAGCAGCTAGAGGAGTAGCACAGTGGAGTAACTTAAGCAGTGTGGGAGTCACGCAATGTGTGTTGCTACTGACGGTAGACACAGTTTCTGCGGTGCTTGCCACAGAGTTACTATCATCATCATGGTACATTTTCCGTTTTTCTGTTTCTCGTAAATAGGTCGAAACTGCTGAACTGGAAGAGTTGGTCATATTGATACCGCTATCGTAATCGGAGTGCGAAATCTTGCGTCTTTTCGATGATGGTAAATTAACTTCTTCTTCTATTACATTAACGATATCAATGTCGCTTGAATCGGAAATATGTATAGCGCCATCGTTGATGGTATTTGGTGTATACGTTGCTTCATCCTTCAGTTCTTCAAAATTAGTTGTGTTTATAGATGGAGTTTCTGTATTATCAATAGGCTCCCGAATGAAAATATTGTCTATAGCAAAGCTTTCATCTGTGGAACGCTTACGCTTATCAAATTTCTTATGACGATATACAAAGACTTCCATGTTTGGTTGTAGTACCATGCTCATCTTGAATTCTTTACAAGCAATGACTTTATATTTTATGTAGATAAATAATTTTTTATTAAGCAGATAATGAATGTGTACGCTTGGTTGGTGCAGTGTAGACTGTTATCCTTTCAGTCCATGTACGAATATTTATATCAGTTTCCTTGCTTGTTTGTTTTTTTACTCTTATGCATCCAATCAATAAAATGCAATATCATTAACCTGATATTATCCCATTTGTTTATCCGTGAATATTTATTGCCTTGTTATTGTCAAAGATTGTTTTTCAAATTTTGCAAAACAATAACAAGTCCATAAAATCCGACCTCATCGCTTATGCTTGATTGTTTTCGGTTGTTGTTTTGAATGATTCGACAAGAGGTCGTGCATTGATGCAAAGGCACATGCGCTCACAACGTCTATTATCAGTAATTAGGTCCGTTGTTTGTTTTGATCGACGCTCCCGCTAGTAGAACGTAAACAAGTCTTGCCTAGTGCAGGTAGTGGCGAGTACGCCAAAGTGCAAGTACGCACAAGATAAGCCTTTTGTTTTTCTTGCATAGCATGATTATTGGATCTAATTATCAAATGTGGACTGGACTTGTGGGTGGTTTAAATTTTTTCTTCGCAACATTTTTAATTATATGTAGAATCGTTAGTTTTTTTAATTGATTAAATTATTAACTCTTCCATTTTTTGATCCCTTTGCTAAACATAAAGTGAGTTTTACAAGTTACTATTATATACAAGTTCTGGTAATTTGTTTATTCATTATTCAATACTTTATTCAAGTGATAAAATTCAGTTTAATTAACTATGTTTAAAATGTTTATCAAATCTTTTATTTGCCGTCGCATATTTCAAATTCTCTTCCATTCCTGGTGGTTCCATGCCATTATTTCTATTTCGTGGCAGACAATTTTATATTGGATGAGAATTTGCTGTGACTCTCAATATCAAGTTTAAACGCTTCATTTAGTTTTGTATGAATATTGTGAGGTTAATCCTCTCTCGAATTAGATTATTAATGAGATCTCATTTCGAGTTCGAATATTTAGTAGAAGTGCTCTTGCAAAAATGATTTTTTGTATTATTGAACAGATAAAAAATATTTTTATAAGCCTATATACTAATATAAACACTTTATAAATTAAAGAATTGTGCACAGGATTACAAAATGGATGAGTTGAAGAGATCCATAAACGTTTCTAAATGTTAACATCATCTACAGCAATGATTACAATTGAGTTATCTTGGCTAATTGCTACAACAGATCTCAAAGTGTTTTTTCGTTAACACTTATGAGCATGATCTGTAGAATTTGCAACGGAATAGGCCTGTCGCAAGATTTTGATTTAGTTTCACTGGATCAAATTCTAAAAATTGTTATTTAATGAGTTTATATTTAATTTATACTCAAGCACTTGGATAAATAGTAGGAGGCTAGGCAGATTTCAATTTTATTGAAAATTTTGTAACCAAAAAACCATTTTTTTCGTCTGATATATTGATTTACAGTTATAGAAAAGATATAGAGGTAGAGGTGTATTGTGTGTGAAACGTCAAGAAGTAAATTCTTGAAGTATTATAAATTTTGGATGCGTCGGTGGACTTTATGTTTTAATTCTCCTAACAGTCGACTTTCCATTATTGGAATCGCGAGCAATGTTATTTGATGTAACGATTAATAATAGGAATATATTATCTCAGTTATGTTTTACAGTACTAAATAATGTTGATATTTTATTATAGTTTCATAAAGCGAGAATACAAGTATTATTGATGGAGAAGATTACAATCTGATGATTTGTTGGGTTTTTGCGAAGTGGATCGACCTTTTTATATTCATTCGAGAAAAATAGACTCCTGTTACACGTTGTTACACTTATTCCAATATAATTATTAGAGAAAGTGTACTTTATTATAACTTCTTTAAAAAAAAAAAGATATAACTTATAATTGCAATACAAAGACCGAGTCTTTTAAATTAAATCAGCATCCAATATAACGAACGGTACGGTTCCAATATTTGGAACTATGTTGATGTATAATAAATGCTGATAACTTAAACAAATATCAATAATTATAAAATATAGTGATCAATTCTACAATATAATATATATATAATATATATGTCGTGTTACAAGACAATTTCTGTTTGCGGTTTTTGTTTGCCATATAGTTTTGCTATTGTAACATATTGTCATCATTTAATATTAAACAGACAGCTGTACTAAGTTTCATAGATTAGGAACAGTAGTAGTATGATGTGACCACTAAACGACTAATGGAGTAGACTGCATTCAGTGTTCCATTGAATTTGTGCTTGAAAATTATGGAAATTCCAGAAACTTATAGTTGCACAGAACGTCATATCAATAAGAGTGATTACGGTAGATATTTTGCTCCGTATGTCCTAGGATTTTTCGATAAAGTTAGTTATAAAGTTAGTCAAAGTTAAAGGTTGAATTAAATTCATTTGCCACACTTTTAGCTAATAGAAAAATTACAATTATTTCCATTTAAAATTATAGAAATTTGATCACTTTATACATTTATCTCTGTGCTTAAATAAAGCTAATCGAATTAATTTGAATTATAAAGTCTGATTGATAATAATTAAAAAGTAAGTTGAATTGGGCTTCTAGGTAATATTCTATGTAGTTGACAATAACGTGAAACATTCAGGTCAATGGACTCAATACATTATTCCATTTATGAGATAATGCGATTATATTACCAAAAAGGAAGAATTTAAATTTTAAAAAGATGTGGCATATTATCGTCACAAAACCCATTTTTAAGTTATATGAATTGTATGATAAATCATTGGAGCGACAAATTAAAAACTAGGGCTTACATGTATATAGTTTTGAAGTTATATAATATATGAGTACTGAATTGTCATCTGTTAACAATAGTCAAGATTCCTAAATGAGAAGCCGATCCACTTCAGTCAAATTGATCTCTTGCGACACTACATAATTCCAGAAGGACTGATCCATATTATCTCTTATTTAATCATTTTGTGTCAATGCTACAAATTTCAGTAGCATTGAATGAAAAACGTTGGCAACATATGAGATATTCCCTAACGGATAAAAACTTAATGTTGTTATATTGTTATTACAATTAACATATTAAAACAAATGAGCTTAGATTGGGCAGTACACATTATTAGAGTAGAACAAAATTACCACACCCCCCCCAAAACGCATTATGATTGGATAGTGTGCAGGAAATAGAAGCAGGGGTCTTTCAAAACTAAGATGGATAGATGGAATTGCCCAAGATGGCGAAGATTTTGGTTTAAGATGTTGGAGGGCGAAAGCGAGAGATCGAAACGAATGGATGCTAGCAGGCAAAGACCCGGAGGGTTGTCTAGGCAACGATAATGATGTTATTCTGCTTAGAGAAAGTGTTTAAGGGCATCCTTTTCCTCCGTAAGTATTGCAGTAGTCATTGTTTAGTACTTCTTTTGTACTTTGTAAAAGTATTTAGAATGTCATTAATTCTTAATAAATCTCATTTTCTGTATCAGTTTTTTCTTTCAGTTTTTGTTGAGATTTTTGTTGAATTTGTAAATTTTAAAGATTTGTCGGTTGTTTGTTTTTTGATAAATTTTCTGAAACTATTATCAAAAAAAAAAATTGTGAGATATTTAATTTCTATAAATAATGAGCATTAATTTGTTAATTCATCAATTTAGTTGTTTTACTCCCGCTGTGACCTTCCCTAATCTTTTTGTTTACTCTGTAGTCAATGTTTTCTTGCAGTAAACATTCTTCGAATTGTTCAATTTTCACTTGTGATGTTGTGATATTGGATTTTCACAGAAAGTTCGATACTTGAATGGAAATCGAAGATAAGAAACACAATTTGGTTTCGACACAGATTGTGTTTACATTATGGAT
>NW_024034838.1:0-4964 GCF_002237135.1 Teleopsis dalmanni | reverse complement strand
CTACCTACTCAAAATTGTAGCTACTACCAAACTGCCATTACAGTTACACTTTTCTAATGAATTTCAATACTTTCAGATTGGGCATACTGCCACCTTTACCTTTGTCCAGCAATAAATTAACCGCTTCTAACAACAACAACGAACACAGCCAGAAGCAAGTCTTTCAGTCACAACACCAACAACAACGGCAACAAACACAACAACAGCGTCGGCATGAAACATCACCTAAACGTTTTAGTTCATCACTTGGCAGTGACAACAGTACACGTGAATCCGAATATAGCGAGGAACATAGCAGCGGCTCACCAATATCACGCTCACCACCAATCGTTAAACCATTACCACAACCGACCAATGAACTATTTGATTCATTAGCTGCCGAGCTGCGTGCTAAATTAAATGGCAATGGTCCTCCGTTGTTATTGCCCCCACGTGATTATGATACCGTACATCGCTCTAAGGGGAATCTAACAGCAATTGAATTGCGTCGTTGTCGGAATGCATTGATTGTGGGCGGTCCGACAGTTAATTCTCCAACAGCGCAAACTGCAGCTACAAATGGCAAACAAGTATCATCACGTGGTTCATCTGGCATCGGTTCTGATTTAGCACCTAGCCCAGAGCGTCAAGAACTAAATAGCTCAAGTGGTAAGCCATCAATTTCATTTATATAAATTTATGTTATATTTTAATATTTTAATGTTTTTCCAGATGATGAACACTGGTCAAATGAAGCAGATAACTCTGTTATTGCTTTGAAACCTTCTCAAATACCTGTTGAACGTTCTATACCAATTATACCACATCATCCACTACTGAATCGTAAAAGTGCTATACAACCTCCGGAGGATAGTTATTTACGCGATTTACCAGCTAAACCATACGTGCCTCGTTCAACTACAAATAACAACAACAGTAATAACAACAATCGCGACAAAATAGTCTCAAACCGAATAATTAATGAACGTGAACAACGTTCAAAGACTCCTTCATCTACTTCTTGGTCTAAGGAGGATGAAATTAAGCCCATCATCATGCGTCCTGCTGATTACGATGCAAAATTTAATCGTGTCATGCAAGCCGAACAAAAGCCCGAACATAATCGCCGTCACGACGCAGCCCCAAGGGAACATGCTAAGTTGCATGATACTGATAAATATAACGAAATTAATCGCTTGCTGAATAAAAAATTGTCTTTAGAGCAACGACCCAAACATAAAAGTAATGAAGTTGAAGATTTCGATGATTCTGATCCTTCAATTGATCAAGTACCGCCACATGCACCATCTAGTTATCGCAAGGAAAATCTAACAGATAAGCAGAAATTTTTGGAATACAATTCTAAAAAGCAAACTAAATCGTATGCCGCAGAGGAGGTGCAAAGATATGGTGGTCGCCATCGATATGTTGATCCAGCTGATTTACCTTTTGATCAACCAACACATAACAAATATGCTGCTGTACATCACACCACTCACTCACCAGAACGTGCACCGGTTGAACCTGAACATCGAAATATCTCACGCGAAAAAGAACGCTACAGAGAACGTGAGCGCGAACGTGAACGAGATAATGAACGCGGACGCGATCGAGAACGAGATCGTGAACGTGAACGAGAGCATTTCTCACGCAGTAACGAACGCAATCCCTATCGCGAACCAGAAAGCATACCTTACATACAAAGCATGGAAAAAATGATGAAATCCTCCGCTATGCGTTATAAATCATTCGAAGGAGTTTCTGAATCTGTCCCTTCAACTAAAGAAGAAGCACACACAAAAGTAAGCCAACGTAGCAAGTCATATCCAAAGAACGATGATGACAAGATAGAATATAATAGAGGAAGGTCAGAGTATGCAGCATCTGCAAGCAGTAATGTTTCACCAAAAGAACGATTTAAGGATGCAAAAGATAAGTTTCGCGCAATGGAACGTAATGGGAGCAGATATGATTTAGCAGATGAAAATGACGGTTCAGAATACAAATCACGTCGACATGGTTCAAGAGAACGGTCTGATAAAATACGTACTTATGACAATTGGAGTGATGATGAATATTTAGATGATGCACCACCAGCACCGGTTAGTAGATCACGTAGTCAATGGGAACATCAAAGTAGTAAATCTCGTGATCGAACAGATTTTGCACGCGAAAATTCTAGAGAACACATAAGAGAACGTGAACGTGATACACGAGATCATAGAGATTATGGTCGCGATAATCGACAGCGAGAACCTTCTAGCAAGCGTTCTGACCCAAAAGACATACGTGAATATCCAAGAGAACCATATCGTGAACATCGTTACGAACAACGCAGTACGCCACGAGATGCTGCACCAATACGAGAACACAAAAGGGACTCATCACGCGAATATATTAGGGAGCATGTCAAACGCGATTACTCTCCAGATGCTCGTTCTGATCATCGTTCAGATTATACTGTTCGTTCAAATGAAAAACAACGTTTAGCACACCCACATTCCGAAAAATATCCATCTTCGCCGCCAAGCAATGGAGCGCCTATTTCAAATGGTAAAAATCTTTCTAATCTTAATAAAGGTTATCGTCACAGTTATGCAGAACCTGTTTTCGCTCGTTCAGGCGGTCGAGTGGGTTTGGCTGCTGTTAATCCCTATTGAATATAGGTGCAGAATTTAAATGGAAAACCTTTATTATACAATAAGTTTATAAAATATAATACTAATCACTTAAATGTTTTAAACTGTAATATAGAATCTGAAAAATATTTTACAATTAAAAGCAATCTAATTGTTATTGTTTGATTCATTTATGAAATTATATATTTTATATATATTATATTTTCAGCAGTAAAAAATATTTAATATAATATACAATCTTTAAATGTGCCTTTTGAAGTAAATTGACTTTTGAAATTTTGAACAAATGCAAAATTTATTAAAATAAATTTATTAAAATTATATTATAATATATATGTTAGTTATGTAATTCAATTATTAAAATCTATTTTAAAATCTTATATTATTAATTTGGTTGTTTGTTAATTGAAAATTATAACAAAAACAATATACATATATACATACCTAATACAAATGTCATATAATAAATAAATATTGGATAAAAATACTTTCGTAAATTGTTTTTAGGCTTTTGCGAAGAACAGTTTAAAATTATAGCATGTGATTTTTTTACTAAATTATGTAAAAATCTACATTCCCTTTTGTGTTCATTTTAATTTGTTATTTTTAATGGATGTAGTAATGTAATTAATTTGGGGTAAGTATAATCTGATTTTTCCACATCTATTGCTCTTTGGAAAGATGTCTTCTTTGGTTTCATATAAGTGCTATATATGTAACAATATATTTTTGATTTATATATATATATATATATCATATGCACTATTCTTATTTCTCTTTCATTTTATTTGTAAGTGCTGAGAGTAAAAGCAAATGCACATTATATGCACACAAAACTATCAACTGAAATCATATTTTATGTCAAGATTAGTTGAACCATAGAAAATAGAACAGTCTTAGCGTTAAAAATAAATGCTCCGCCCTCCATAGAAACTTATTCAGCAGAAAAATATGATATATATGATATATATACTTCTTAATGTCTTTAAAAAAACTAAAGAAATAGAAAGCAAAATAATTTAATACCAAGTATTTGGATACTTCAGTTAATAACATAGTCTCCTTCCCAAATATTAACCCACTATCTCTTAACCTGCTTCAAGTAATGATGAATAAGCATTCTCAACATTGCGATATATATTTATGTAAGATTCTTTCTTTTACTCTTTTAATTTTACTCCTCAGCCTTGGCTATTTTACTCCAAATCGTAAAATGCATTAACATGTTTAAGTGAATGAAATTTGAAAAATTTAAAATTCTTTAAAGTGACTGTTTAAACATTGTTAATCACTTTGCAAATGTTAATTTTTTTAAAATCACAAGCTGAAAATTGTAATTATATCTCAGATGCAGATTCATTTTGGTTGCTATACATGCAACAATTGCGCTTGTCACAATTCATTCCTATTAAAGTAATCAAAATAATTTGTAGCATCACTAGTTATTGCTGTCAAAGCCGATTTGATATAATTTATCATTTTACAACACTGATTTATAATTATGAAGATGACAATTTGACGATTTGTGTAAAATCTTGTTTTCTATTGTTTGCTGCGTGTTGTACTTCTCAATTATTTTACCGGCTCCAAATTTTTAAAATGTCATTAAGAATTGGTAAATATACCACTATTCTGTACTGCAACTTAATAATTTATACAACATTTACCAAACTTTACAGCATCAGGCGGATCTGTGCCCAAAAAGACCAAAACTGAAAATGGTTTGGAACGAAGTTCAGATGATGGTTTGTAACTGAATAATGTATATATTGTTTTAAAGTATTTATTCAATTTAATAAACTTATTTTAGAATTAGAAACACCTTCAGCATTTAATCCAAAATATCGCGTCTGTCCATATTTAGACACGATTAATCGTCCTTTACTGGACTTTGATTTCGAAAAACTTTGTTCAATTTCTCTAACACGTATTAACGTTTATGCCTGCCTTGTTTGTGGTAAATATTTCCAGGGTCGCGGCACAAATACACATGCTTATACGCATTCTGTGTCAGAAGCGCATCATGTGTTTCTTAATTTACAAACATTACGTTTTTACTGTCTGCCAGATAACTATGAGATAATTGATTCGTCCTTGGACGATATCAAATATGTCTTAAATCCTACATTCGTCACACAGGATATACGAAATCTAGATCGGTCAGAACCGAAATATTCGCGTACAATTGACGGTACATTATATTTGCCCGGTGTAGTAGGTTTAAATAATATTAAGGCAAATGATTACTGTAATGTAGTTCTACATGCACTTTCACATGTGGGACCCTTACGGAACTACTTTCTGCGAGAACAAAGTTACGCCCGCATTAAACGCCCACCTGGTGAT
>NW_024034837.1:0-4964 GCF_002237135.1 Teleopsis dalmanni | reverse complement strand
TATTGAAAGTATACTCTATGACTCAATACACAATGTTGAAATATTGATTACTTTTTTACTGGTAGTACTTCATTGTTTCCACTAACTTTTGTGATATTACATATTGCAGAAAATAATGTGCTTGAGTATGAGTTAAACACAAAATCATACATGACAAAATAATAAAAAAAATATTAACATTCAAACTATTAAAAAAAAATAACTTAAAATATTTAAACAATATTCCGAAAAAAAGCCTTAAAATAAAATAAAAAAAGTTCTAAAATACTGAGGAAAACTCTTTTCGAGAACGGTAAAAACTACTAGAAACTGATATCGGAAAACCTCACACAATTCGAAAGGAATATTAATTGATTAAAACGTTTTTGAATAAGATATACGCGGATCAGGTAAACCTTCGGATGGAAGACATTTATAAGAAGAGTACATGCAAACACTATGAACCCATAGGCGATATAGGTATGTGGATATGTCTAACAAATAGATTTACGCTTAAATCTAACCCAAACTTAAACAAATTTTTTAAGGAAAATTTTTATAAAATGCAGTCTTTTTAAAACTGTAACCAATACCTTAACTTGCACTTCTTAAATACACTAGACATTAAAAACAATAACAAAAAATATATTTTCGATAAAGAAAGCATTACTTATCCACATCTACTCACATTCACTTTGATTGCTTTTATATCGGCTTATAGTGCAAACAATATGACATTGTCTACTAAAGTACAAGATACACAATACACTTATGCAGCAGGCATACTTATGCACATAAAGTACCTTTTTATCCCTTTAAACTGCCACACCTTCCCCAGTAGAATATAAAAGTCCATCAACTATATAAGCACAGAGCGTACGTTCACTTCCTATGTATACTTCTTCACCTTAATTTAACTTTAGTACAATATCCACATTCGACCGTTTCCTGTGCTCATGTGCTTGTACGCTCATTACAATTGATGGCATATGGGCGGGCGTCATACTCAAACGTATCTGCATATCGTCCCTTTCAATTAAATCCATCATCTATCCAACCAGACGCACTTGAATGCAATCGCAAGCAAATAATTCACAATTGAGTATAACAATTTACGTTGATAAGGTGGTACAATGATGATGACGATGACGATGGAACAATACAGGTTCGATGCAATGAAGCTGAATATGCACAGTAAAATGCAATTTGCATACATTGTTGTAGAGTAAAAATAAAAAGTTATAATTATTATAATAATTATAATAACAGAAACAAAATTACATAGGTGCAGTTGTGTAAAGTATGGAGAATAAACAGAAGGATATATGAGTCTACTGAAGTAGATCCAACGTATAATTGTAAATTTAACTGAAATATTCACTATAATTATGTACAATATAATGTTGCAAAATAGTATAGAAATAGCAATAAGCCATTATCATGATAACAATAATAATCGTGTTAACGATTTTAGTAATTATAAAGTTAGCACTTCTGAAACGAATGGAAAAAGCTTCGTTAATATATCATCCGGATTTATCATTTTATCTCGAAGCATTTTAGATACACTGACGTTGACACTAAGTAAACTAAATACACTAAGTACAGACTGATAATACAGAGATTAATGTAGAAACTAAACTAATACAGAAATTAATAACTAATATTAGAAACTAATAATACAGTAGGAATTCTTTTAATTGAATAAGGGAAACCTTAATTGAGTTGTACATTTTTTCCACTTATAACGCAATATAAAGACTGGAATAACATTGCAAACAATTATAATTTTTAATTAGTTATTTATTTATAACTATAGTTAGTTTTTCAATAAATAAATAATAAAAAAATTTTATTAGAAATGCTTTTTCTATACCAGTTATGGGTCTAGAAGTAAAGAGGATGCTTATTTCTTGACAAGTTTGTTTACGTTTTCGTTTTACCGGAAACTCCAACGGAATTCAGAATATAGGTATGCCGAAGAGGTATACGATCTATACCTGTGCTAAAAGACTCAAATTATAATAATTCATCTCATAGTTAAAAACAGGATAATAACTTCTATGTTTTTGAAGGAGACCCGGACACCTTAGTCGGGAACCCATGGAATCCATATCTGACTAATTTAAATACAAATTTTCAACATTTTAAAACACTCCATCACCAGCCTTGACATCACCTGATAAGAATTGAATGTCTCTATTGTGGCCTGGCTACGATAAATATCGTATATATAGGTAAAAATATGATAAAAACCCTAGTGAGAGAATGGTCTTTGTAAAAAAATATCTATCCCCAGAAGAATGTTGTACAGAGAGAATTAGAAAAAAAAAGTTATGGAGAATAACTTATAAAATATAATGTAATAGCATAATTAGCAATATTATTATCATAATGACTAGGTGCAGAGGACTACATAGGTTTTCTATTGTCCACTATAAAAATTAAGTTATTCATTTACATACGAATGTTGTTTATACATTTAATCTGAAAAAACACATCCAATGAATTACATAACAACAGTTATTTTTACAGGTTTTTACCGGTATTTAAACTAATTGAACATCTTCGATAGTTTCGTTTTAGACCATAAATTATAAGAGGCAGAAAGTCCGACCCCAAGGTAAATAAATCTTCTTTTGTTGCTCAGTTTTAAGAGTTCAGTGGGAATGTTTATATATGTTAAAGCATGCATTTTACGAAGGCGACGAATACTGACCTACTTTGTTGAAAATTACCCTGGGGTTTGCAATACCTTATCAGAAATCCATTAAAAATTTTGACAACTCTCGCTACACTTAGTACAAGGCGTTTTTTTAAAACTGCTTTGGATAGGTTGCTGATTCTCATAACCAATCTTTAATCTTCGCAATATATACACTAATTTTTAAATATGAATTTCTATAAGTATCTGCGGATTTTCACTATGTTACCTCTGGCCAAAGTAAATAATGACTCAGAGGAAAGGAAAGGAAATAATGTGTTCTTCACTTGGTGTGCTTGTCAGATCTTTCATTTTATCCATGCTTTTTATATCCCAGAATTTACTTTATTTAGATAGAGCTCTATGCCCCACTAGTGGAAACGGATACTAGAAAGAAGAAAACTTCATTTAGAAATGATAGGGAGTTCAGCAATATAACTCAAAAATCTTTAACAGCGTTGAGTGCCAGTAAGACTGCCTACCTGTCAGACATCATATAATATAATAATATGTCAATCTATGCAATTTGTATATAATAATAACTTATATATTGAAAATTTTAGAGTATCATAATAGGTTAAGTTGAATCTTTGTAAGTTCTTAGTTTATAATTAATATGTAAATTTAATTAAAATAAAAACTTGAATTAAAAATGACTAACTGCTACTGTGTAGTACTTTTTATGAAACTTTTTGGTAAAATCGTAAAAAGACTGCAACCATTTCTAAAAATCTATATACCTAAACTAACTTCTCTGTTTTTACAGTCATTCTGCTATTAGTTAATAATATAAAAAACATAAAATATACTTGTAAACAAGTTCGTGGTCAGAGTCTGTTACATTAGCACACTTGCAACATAAATCTTAATTTTTATACCTGCAATTTTGTGTATCTACAGCTATATTAGTCAGTTAATTCGTGTTTTTAACGCAATATAAATATATGTTAATGTACTTTATATATGCAGACATATGTGTATAAACAAATTATTTTAAAAAAATTTAAAATTTTTTTCACTTCAAATTAATACATAATTTTTACTGGTGTATATTTAAAATGATTACAATTTAATTGTTTTGGCATTGGGTCAAAAAAGTTTATTGGCATCGAAGCTGTATATGACTTCGGTAGTAGTCATAAAAAATTAATTTATGAAATAAAAATTGAGAACAATACATTTGAAGTAAGGTATTGTGTTCAATTGTAATTCAATATTTAGCTTTTAACCATTTTGAAGATTTTTTTAATTTTTATTACATATTTTATTAACAATTTATTAATCTAAATATTTTTACTTTTCTTTAGCAGATCATATAGATTTATGTTAAATATATGTGATAGAACGAAAAAGTAATGTGTAATTAACGGCGTTCATGCTAATGCTTATGATCATAAAAATTCTTAATAATGCTGAGATATGCATAGGAACAAAGACTTATTTAAAGGTCAATGATAATTAAATTTAGACTGACAATCTAGTTCACCGACACATATATTTGCCAATAGATAGCAACCGATTAAACACTGGCAGGCCACAACTTTCTTTGTAACTTAAACATATTGAATAGAATAGCTAGCGACTGTTGCTTATACTAAAAATAGATAGCATTAATGTAAATCCATTCATAAATTATTGTATAATAAAAAATAAATGATTTCATTTCAATATATCAATGGAGAATGTCCCCTTAAATAGTTATTGCTTGTTATAATAAATATGCTGCAGAAAATCATTATTATGATGTTTATAATAATCGATAACTAATTTTATCGATTACAAAATAAACCCATTTTAGTACAACTATTCTATATTAAAATAAGATATGGCTTTCAGTTGTTTTAGCGAATTTTCTTTAAAGGACGCAAGCGACTAGAAATCCTTTCATGAAGTGATTATATTAGCTCTAAGAACAGTAAATTGTCATACGAACTATGTGAGATATGTGAGAACTATGTTATGTGAGATGATATGTAAATATTATTTAATTTAACAAATAGTATCTACACACGGACAGAAGGTATGTTTTAAAGTAACAAGTAGTATTTGAGAGAAGACTTGAAATAGTCTGTATATCTAATAGAATAGCACACTCTGTCTCATAATACCATGAGAAAGAAGTATAAGCAGTATTTTGACTTGAAGGACTCCATCGCATGTCTGACTGATTAGTAGATATTTTTCAAAATACCTATTTAACTGAAGTATCTTCATCCATCTTCACAACTTTAACAAGACTGCAAAAGTGCTATTAACTCACTAACTAACGACAAGTTGTCGT
>NW_024034836.1:0-4965 GCF_002237135.1 Teleopsis dalmanni | reverse complement strand
TAGTGCTAGTGCTAGTGCTAGTGCTAGGGCTAGTGCTAGTGCTAGTGCTAGTGCTAGTGCTAGTGCTAGTGCTAATAAATAGGCGCAATCAATAGATTGTTGTTTTATTAAATTTTATTCAATAAGGACAAGGAATATAAGCAAAGCTTCTTAATTAGTAATTTTACTTGAAAAGTTTTCTATCATTTAAGGTTTTCATTCACGCTGGCACTCGTACTCACACTTGCACTCGCACTCGCATGCATGCCTATTGTACATTTTATATGGAACTGAACAAATCTTGAGCTTACGTGCATTTCGTATACGACACGATTACAATTTCAAAATTAAAAATGATGCGAATATACGTATACAGCAGAAATTAGTTAAATAATTGCATTTTATATAAATAAATAATAGATATGTGATATAAAGAAAAATATTATTAGTAACAAAATAAAATAAAAAAAAATTAAAACCGCAAAAAAAAGGAAAAAAGTGTTGTGGAGCCAACAACACGCGGTGTTCCCAAGCGGTCCCCCATCTAAGTACTAACCGCGCCCGACGCTGCTTAATTTCGGTGATCGGACGAGAACCGATGTATTCAACGTGGTATGGTCGTTGGCAAAGAAAGCGTTTCAAAAAATCTACATCTACCAGTATTTTAATCTTATTCTTATTCTTATTCTTATACGTACTACTTACTACGTACTATATATTATATGAAAAATGGAAAATAGAAAATACTCTAAAGCAATTTCCAAAGCTAAAATAAAATAGAAAAGTTTCTTTTTTCTTCTTCTCTAGTGAAGTTAATATGAACAGAATAGGAAAATTAAACTAAAACTGTTATTGAACATATCCGTGTTTGTATTTTACATGCTTAATTATGTAGTACTATTGCCTGTAATATTAACTTTAACTTTAACTTAATCTTTTAATTTTTATCTTTAAGAAGAAAAATTATTTATATTACTTATATTTTTATTAAAAAATTTTAACTATTGAATCTAATGCTACAGCTAGTGCTAATAAATAGGCGCAATCAATAGATTGTTGTTTTATTAAATTTTATACAATGAAGACAAGGAATATAAGCAAAGCTTCTTAAATAGTAATTTTACTTGAAAAGTTTTCTATCATTTAAGGTTTTCATTCACGCTGGCACTCGTACTCACACTTGCACTCGCACTCGCACTCATGCCTATTGTACATTTTATATGGAACTGAACAAAACTTGTGCTTACGGTGCATTGCGTATACGACACGATTACGATTTTCAAAATTCAAAATTCAAAATTAAAAATGATGCGAGTATACGTATATAGCAGAAATTAGTTAAATAATTGCATTTTATATAAATAAATAATAGATATGTGATATAAAGAAAAATATTATTAGTAACAAAATAAAATAAAAAAAAATTAAAACCGGAAAAAAAGGAAAAAAGTAAAAAAGTGTTGTGAAGCCAACAACACGCGGTGTTCCCAAGCGGTCCCCCATCTAAGTACTAACCGCGCCCGACGCTGCTTAATTTCGGTGATCGGACGGGAACCGATGTATTCAACGTGGTATGGTCGTTGGCAAAGAAAGTGTTTCAAAAAATCTACATCTACCAGTATTTTAATCATTATTCTTATTCTATTCTTTATTCGTATACGTACTACTTACTACGTACTACTATATATATGGAAAATGGAAAAATAGAAAATAGAAAATAGAAAATGAAAATAGAAAATACTCTAAAACTATTCTCCCAAAGCTATTTCTTTTTCATTCAAAATTTAATAAAAATAAAATAAAAAGTTGTCTTTTTCTTTTCTAGTGAAGTTAATATTAACAGAATAGGAAAATTAAACTAAAACTGTTATTGAACATATCCGTGTTTGTATTTTACATGCTTAATTATGTAGTACTATTGCCTGTAATATTAACTTCAATATTAACTTTAACTTTAACTTAATCTTTAAGGAAGAATAAAATTTTATACATACTTATATTTTTATTAAAAAATTTAACATATGAATGCTAGTGCTACTGCTAGTGCTAGTGCTAGTGCTACTGCTAGTGCTAGTGCTAGTGCTAGTGCTAGTGCTAGTGCTAGTGCTAGTGCTAGTGCTAGTGCTAGTGCTAGTGCTAGTGCTAGTGCTATTGCTAGTGCTAGTGCTAGTGCTAGTGCTAGTGCTAGTGCTAGTGCTAGTGCTAGTGCTAGTGCTAGTGCTAATAAATAGGCGCAATCAATAGATTGTTGTTTTATTAAATTTTATTCAATAAGGACAAGGAATATAAGCAAAGCTTCTTAATTAGTAATTTTACTTGAAAAGTTTTCTATCATTTAAGGTTTTCATTCACGCTGGCACTCGTACTCACACTTGCACTCGCACTCGCATGCATGCCTATTGTACATTTTATATGGAACTGAACAAATCTTGAGCTTACGTGCATTTCGTATACGACACGATTACAATTTCAAAATTAAAAATGATGCGAATATACGTATACAGCAGAAATTAGTTAAATAATTGCATTTTATATAAATAAATAATAGATATGTGATATAAAGAAAAATATTATTAGTAACAAAATAAAATAAAAAAAAATTAAAACCGCAAAAAAAAGGAAAAAAGTGTTGTGGAGCCAACAACACGCGGTGTTCCCAAGCGGTCCCCCATCTAAGTACTAACCGCGCCCGACGCTGCTTAATTTCGGTGATCGGACGAGAACCGATGTATTCAACGTGGTATGGTCGTTGGCAAAGAAAGCGTTTCAAAAAATCTACATCTACCAGTATTTTAATCTTATTCTTATTCTTATTCTTATTCTTATTCTTATTCTTATACGTACTAGTTACTACGTACTATATATAATATGGAAAATGGAAAATGGAAAATAGAAAATACTCTAAAGCTATTTCCAAAGCTATTTTATTTTATTTTTCATTTCAATTTAATAAATAGAAAGTTTCTTTTTCTTCTCTATTGAAGTTAATAGAACGAATAGAAAATTAAACTAAAACTGTTATTGAACATATCCGTGTTTGTATTTTACATGCTTAATTATGTAGTACTATTGCCTGTAACATTAACTTTAACTTTAACTTAATCTTTAAGGAAGAATAAAATTATTATACATACTTATATTTTTATTAAAAAATTTAACATATGAATGCTAGTGCTACTGCTAGTGCTAGTGCTAGTGCTACTGCTAGTGCTAGTGCTAGTGCTAGTGCTAGTGCTAGTGCTAGTGCTAGTGCTAGTGATGCTAGTTGCTAGTGCTAGTGCTAGTGCTAGTGCTAGCTAGTGCTAGTGCTAGTGCTAGTGCTAGTGCTAGTGCTATTGCTAGTGCTAGTGCTAGTGCTAGTGCTAGTGCTAGTGCTAGTGCTAGTGCTAGTGCTAGTGCTAATAAATAGGCGCAATCAATAGATTGTTGTTTTATTAAATTTTATTCAATAAAGACAAGGAATATAAGCAAAGCTTCTTAATTAGTATTTTTACTTGAAAAGTTTTCTATCATTTAAGGTTTTCATTCACGCTGGCACTCGTACTCACACTTGCACTCGCACTCGCATACATGCCTATTGTACATTTTATATGGAACTGAACAAAACTTGTGCTTACGGTGCATAGCGTATACGACACGATTACGATTTTCAAAATTCAAAATTAAAAATGATGCGAGTACACGTATACAGCAGAAATTAGTTAAATAATTGCATTTTATATAAATAAATAATAGATATGTGATATAAATAAAAATATTATTAGTAACAAAATAAAATAAAAAAAAATTAAAACCGCAAAAAAAAGGAAAAAAGTAAAAAAGTGTTGTGGAGCCAACAACACGCGGTGTTCCCAAGCGGTCCCCCATCTAAGTACTAACCGCGCCCGACGCTGCTTAATTTCGGTGATCGGACGAGAACCGATGTATTCAACGTGGTATGGTCGTTGGCAAAGAAAGCGTTTCAAAAAATCTACATCTACCAGTATTTTAATTATTCTTATTCTTATTCTTATTCTTATTCTTATACGTACTAGTTACTACGTACTATATATTATATGGAAAATGGAAAATGGAAAATAGAAAATACTCTAAAGCTATTTCCAAAGCTATTTTATTTTATTTTTCATTTCAATTTAAATAAAATAGAAAAGTTTCTTTTTTCTTCTTCTCTAGTGAAGTTAATATGAACAGAATAGAAAAATTAAACTAAAACTGTTATTGAACATATCCGTGTTTGTATTTTACATGCTTAATTATGTAGTACTATTGCCTGTAATATTAACTTCAATATTAACTTTAACTTTAATTTTATCTTTAAGGAAGAATAAAATTATTATATATACTTATATTTTTATTAAAAAATTTAACATATGAATGCTAGTGCTACTGCTAGTGCTAGTGCTAGTGCTGGTGCTAGTGCTAATAAATAGGCGCAATCAATAGATTGTTGTTTTATTAAATTTTATACAATGAAGACAAGGAATATAAGCAAAGCTTCTTAAATAGTAATTTTACTTGAAAAGTTTTCTAACATTTAAGGTTTTCATTTACGCTGGCACTCGTACTCACACTTGCACTCGCACTCACACTCGCATACATGCCTATTGTACATTTTATATGGAACTGAACAAAACTTGTGCTTACGGTGCATTGCGTATACGACACGATTACGATTTTCAAAATTCAAAATTCAAAATTCAAAATTAAAAATGATGCGAGTACACGTATACAGCAGAAATTAGTTAAATAATTGCGTTTTACATAAATAAATAATAGATAGGTGTATAAAAAAAAATATTATTATTTACAAAATAATATAAAAAAAATTAAAACCGGAAAAAAAAGGAAAAAAGTAAAAAAGTAAAAAAGTGTTGTGAAGCCAACAACACGCGGTGTTCCCAAGCGGTCCCCCATCTAAGTACTAACCGCGCCCGACGCTGCTTAATTTCAGTGAGCGGACGAAAACCGATGTATTCAACGTGGTAT
>NW_024034835.1:0-4966 GCF_002237135.1 Teleopsis dalmanni | reverse complement strand
TTTTTTGTACGCAAATTATTTTTGTTAATTTTGTTAAATCGTGCTACCCATTTTTTACAATTTGAATACCAAAATATTATGGAATATATATGTTTTTCAAAAAATATCCTTCAACATTGTATTATTTCATCATATTTCATAATTTATTAAATATTAATATTACCTACCACATATATTCAGTATATAACAGTAACAAATACATCTAACAGAGTTAAAGGAATTTATGATTATGCTTCAAAAGTAGTTTTTGTCAACTTTTTTATTTGGTACTCGACTTCCGTAAATTTTTCATCAGTTCATATTAAAAAAATATAAATAATTTGAGAAATAACAGTGCAACATTGTACTACTTCTTAGTATTTTTAAATATATAATGAATAATATATTAAATGATTGCATCTGTTATACAGTTTCCAAAAGAAGATTTGTTTTTTGTATGCACAATATTTTTGTTAATTTTGCAAAATCGTGCTACCCATTTTAGCAATATAACAGTAACAAATACATCTAACAGAGTTCAAGGAATTTATGATTATGCTTCAAAAGTTGTTTTTGTCAACTTTTTTATTTGGTACTCGATTTCAATAACTTTTTCATCAATTCATATTAGAAAAATGTAAATAATTTGAGAAATAACAGTGCAACATTGTACTACTTCTTAGAATTTTTAAATATATAATGAATAATATATTAACTGATTCCATCTGTTATACAGTTTGCAAAAGAAAATTCGTTTTTTGTATGCAAAATATTCTTGTTAATTTTGCAAAATCGTGCTACCCATTTTTTACAATTTGAATACCAAAATATTATGGAATATATATGTTTCTCAAAAACTATCGTTCAACATTCTATTATTTCATCAAATTTCATAATTTATTAAATATTAATATTACCTATTTACTCAATATATTACAGTAACAAATACATCTAACAGAGTTAAAGGAATTTATGATAATGCATCAAAAGCAGTTTTTCTCAACTTTCTTATTTGGTACTTGATTTCAGTGAATTTTTCATCAATTCATATTAGAAAAATATAAATAATTTGAGAAATAACAGTGCAACATTGTACTACTTCTTAGTATTTTTAAATATATATTAAATGATTGCATATGTTATGCAGTTTGCATAAGAAGATTTGTTTTTTGTATGCAAAATATTTTTGTTAATTTTGCATAATCGTGCTAACCATTTTTTACAAATTAAATACCAAAATATTATGGAATATATATGTTTCTCAAAAATTATCGTTCAACATTCTATTATTTCATCAAATTTCATAATTTATTAAATATTAATATTACCTATTTTCTTAATATATAACAGTAACAAATACCTCTAACAGAGTTAAACGAATTTATGACTATGCTTCAAAAGTAGTTTTTGTCAACTTTTTTATTTGGTGCTCGATTTTAATAACTTTTGCATCAATATATATTAGAAAAATATAAATAATTTGAAAATCTACAGTGCAACATTGGACTACTTCTAAGTATTTTTAAATATATAATGAATAATATATTAAATGATTGCATACGTTATGTAGTTTCCGAAAGAAGATATGTTTCTTGAATTCAAAATATTTTTGTTAATTTTGCAAAATCGTGCTACCCATTTTTTAAAATTTGAATACCAAAATATTATGGAATATATATGTTTCTCAAAAACTATCGTTCAACATTCTATTATTTCATCAAATTTCATAATTTATTAAATATTAATATTACCTATTTACTCAATATATTACTGTAACAAATACATCTAACAGAGTTAAAGGAATTTATGATTATGCATCAAAAGCAGTTTTTCTCAACTTTTTTATTTGGTACTTGATTTCAGTGAATTTTTCATCAATTCATATTAGGAAAATATAAATATTTTGAGAAATAACAGTGCAACATTGTACTACTTTTTAGTATTTTTAAATATATATTAAATGATTGCATATGTTATGCAGTTTGCGAAAAAAGATTTGTTTCTTGTATGCAAAATATTTTTGTTAATTTTGCAAAATCGTGCTACCCATTTTTTGCAATTTGAATATCAAAATT
The DNA here is from genome assembly GCF_002237135.1 of Teleopsis dalmanni. Lineage (NCBI taxonomy): Eukaryota > Metazoa > Arthropoda > Insecta > Diptera > Diopsidae > Teleopsis > Teleopsis dalmanni. The sequence goes on along the minus strand of NW_024034835.1, from coordinate 2,912 downwards.
ATATGGAATATATATGTTTCTCAAAAAATATCGTTTAAAATTGTATTATTTCATCAAATTTCATAATTCATTAAATATTAATATTACCTATTTACTCAATATATAACAGTAACAAATACATCTAACAGAGTTAAAGGAATTTATGATTATGCTTCAAAAGAAGTTTTTTTCAACTTTTTTATTTGGTACTTGATTTCAGTAAATTTTTCATCAATTCATATTAGAAAAATATAAATATTTTGGGAAATAACAGTGCAACATTGTACTACTTCTTAGTATTTTTAAATATGTAATGAATAATATATTAAATGATTGCATATGTTATGCAGTTTGTGAAAGTAGATTAGTTTTTTGTATGCAAAATATTCTTGTTAATTTTGGAAAATCGTGCTAACCATTTTTTACAATTTGAATACCAACATTTTATGGAATATATATGTTTCTCAAAAAATATCGTTCATCACTGTATTATTTCATCAAATTTCATAATTTATTAAATATTAATATTACCTATTTTCTCAATATATAACAGTAACAAATACATCTAACAGAGTTAAACTAATTTATGACTATGCTTCAAAAGTAGATTTAGTCAACTTTTTTATTTGGTACTCGATTTTAATAACTTTTTCATCAATTCATATAAGTAAAATATAAATAATTTTAAAAATTACCGTGTAACATTGTAATACTTCTTAGATTATTTAAACATATAATGAATAATATACACATTTTTTACAATTTGAATACCAAAATATCATGGAATATATATGTTTCTCAAAAAATTTCGTTCATCACTGTATTATTTCATCAAATTTCATAATTTATTAAACATTAATATTACCTATTTTCTCAATATATAACAGTAACAAGGACCTCTAGCAGAGTTGAAAGAATTTATGACAATGCTTCAAAAGTAGTGTTCGTCAACTTTTTTATTTGGTATTCGATTTTAATAACTTTTTCATCAATTCATATTAGAAAAATATAAACAATTTTAAAAATTACAGTGTAACATTGTACCACTTCTTAGTATTTTTAAATATATTTTGAAAAATATATTAAATGATTGTATATGTTATACAGTTTGCAAAAGAAGATTTGTTTTTTGTATGCAAAATATTTTTGTTAATTTTGCAAAATCGTGCTACACATTTTTTGCAATTTGAATACCAAAATTTTATGGAATATATATGTTTCTCAAAAAATATCGTTCAACATTGTATTATTTCATCAAATTTCATAATTCATTAAATATTAATATTACCTACCATATATACTCAATATATAACAGTAACAAATACATCTAACAGAGTTAAAGGAATTTATGATTATGCTTCAAAAGTTGTTTTTTTCAACTTTTTTATTTGGTACTTGATTTCAGTGAATTTTTCATCAATTCATATTAGAAAAATATAAATAATTTGAGAAATAACAATGCAACATTGTACTATTTCTTAGTATTTTTATATATATATTAAATGATTGCACCTGTGATACAGTTTGCAAAAGAAGATTTGTTTTTTGTATGCAAACTATTTTTGTTAATTTTGCAAAATCGACCCATATTTTACAATTTGAATACCAAAATATTATGGAATATATATGTTTTTCAAAAAATGTCGTTCATCACTCTATTATTTCATCAAATTTCATAATTTATAAAATATTAATATTACCTACCATATATACTCAATATATAACAGTAACAAATACCTCTAACAGAGTTAAAGGAACTTATGACTATGCTTCAAAAGTAGTTTTTGTTAACTTTTTTATTTGGTACTCGATTTTAATAACTTTTTCATCAATTCATATTAGTAAAATATAAATAATTTTTAAAATTACTGTGTAACATTGTAATACTTCTTAGATTATTTAAACATATAATGAATAATATACCCATTTTTTACAATTTGAATACCAAAATATTATGGAATACATGTGTTTTTCAAAAAATATCGTTCATCACTGTATTATTTCATCAAATTTCATAATTTATAAAATATTAATATTACCTACCATATATACTCAATATATAACAGTAACAAAGACCTCTAACAGAGTTAAGGGAACTTATGACTATGCTTCAAAAGTAGTTTTTGTTAACTTTTTTATTTGGTACTCGATTTTAATAACTTTTTCATCAATTCATATTAGAAAAATATAAACAATTTTAAAAATTACAGCGTAACATTGTACTACTTCTTAGTATTTTTAAATATATATTGAAAAATATATTAAATGATTGCATATGTTATACAGTTTGCGAAAGAAGATTTGTTTTTTGTATGCAAAATATTTTTGTTAATTTTGCAAAATCGTGCTACCCATTTTTTACAATTTGAATACCAAAATATTATGGAATATATATGTTTTTCAAAAAATATCGTTCAACATTGTATTATTTCATCAAATTTCATAATTCATTAAATATTAATATTACCTACCATATATACTCAATATATAACAGTAACAAATACATCTAACAGAGTTAAAGGAATTTATGATTATGCTTCAAAAGTTGTTTTTGTCAACTTTTTTATTTGGTACTTGATTTCAGTAAATTTTTCATCAATTCATATTAGAAAAATATAAATAATTTGGGAAATAACAGTGCAACATTGTACTACTTCTTAGTATTTTTAAACAGATAATGAATAATATATTAAATGATTGCATATGTTATGCAGTTTGCGAAAGTAGATTTGTTTTTTGTATGCAAAATATTTTTGTTAATTTTGCAAAATCGTGCTACCCATTTTTTGCAATTTGAATACCAAAATTTTATGGAATATATATGTTTCTCAAAAAATATCGTTCAACATTGTATTATTTCATCAAATTTCATAATTCATTAAATATTAATATTACCTACCATATATACTCAATATATAACAGTAACAAATACA
>NW_024034834.1:0-4970 GCF_002237135.1 Teleopsis dalmanni | reverse complement strand
ATTATTACCTTAGTATTTACTGGACTAGTAATTTCTGTTACTGGGAAAGGTCCCACCCAAATAGGTGAAAACTTATTTCTTCTACTTGTATTCTTCAACCATACCCTATCTCCTACTTTGAACATTCTATTTTTAGAATTCTTATCATAGTTTATCTTTGCTTTAAGTTTTGCCAACTCCTGATTTTTTCGAACCACGTCGTATGAGCGTTGAATTTGATATTTCAAGATTTTTGAAAAATCGTCGTGGTTGTATAATGGTGTTGGTTTTCTTTTTAATGTTATAGGAATCTCGAAATCGAACCCAAATAGTGTTTTTGATGGTGTCTGCTTTGTTGCAGAATGCACCGTGTTATTATGGACATGCATCGCATGATGCAACCACTCATCCCAGTTGGATCCATCCAATTTAACGAAACTTCTTAAAAATTCCGCTAAAGGACGATGACTTCTTTCCAATGAGCCATTTGCCTGTGGATGATATGGAGTAGTTTGTATCTTTTTAACACCAAGAATTTTACAGATTTCTTTAAATAATTTTGATGTGAAGTTAGTCCCATTGTCTGTTATGAGAACTTTTGGTATATTAAATTTTGAAATTATTTCGTTAAAGAATTTCCTTGCTACTGTCGTAGCTTCCCCATCCTGTAATGCTGTACATACCAAATACTTAGAAAAATCATCCTGAAATGTTAAAATTAGTTTATTCCCATTCTCTGTAGTAGGTAGTGGGCCTACAATATCCATAAATACTTTGTCGAATGGTCTTTGAGGGGTATCCGTCAAAACCATTGGCATTTTCTCTACCCTAGAGCTCTTGTTTTTCTGGCATTGTTGACATGTTCCGACGTAGTCTTTTATCTGTCTTTGCATGCCTGCCCATTTAAACTGTTTTCGTATTCGGAAATACGTTTTAACAGCTCCTTGATGTCCTCCGATAGGTGAGTCGTGGAATTTTTTTAAAACTTCTTGGATATCTTTTTTATTGGTTAGAAATACCGCGTAATCTTCTTTCGTTTGGTCCTTCGTATTTTCCACTTCTTCTATTTCATTTTGTTCCATATTATTTTTGTTTTCCTTCAGATTTGTTGCTCTTTTATTTCCTCTCGTAACTACTGCTATTGGTAGCCGACTCAGAGCATCCGCGTTTTTATTGGTTTTTCCTGGTTTGTACAAAATTTCAAAATCGTATTCCAACAATTTCAATCGGAATCTTCCCAAACGTGTGTCTTGGTCTTTAAGATTTGCTATACCTCTTAATGGCTTGTGGTCAGTAAATATTTTAAAATGTCTTCCCAATAAGTAAGACCTAAAATTCCTAGTTGCCCAAACTATCGCAAGAAATTCCTTTTCTATAGTTGAATATCTTTTCTCCGTATTACTCAGAGCACGGCTTGCGAAATAAAGTGGTAAATCAGAACCTACTTCTCCCTGAGACAATACTGCACCTAACGCTTCATTACTAGCGTCAGTTGTTAAAACAAAAGGTTTTGAGAAATCTGGATATTGAAGTATAGGAGGCTTCGTTATTGCAGCCTTCAGTCTAATCATTGCTTCTTGGCAACTGTCGTTCCATTCGAACTTTTCTCCTTTCCTTAGTAATTTATTAAGCGGTAAACACACACTCGCTGCTTGTGGGATAAATTTCCTATAATAATTCACAAGTCCCAAAAATGATTGCAGTTCCTTAACATTTCGAGGTGCTGGGATAGACTTAACACACTTGGTTTTGTCTGGATCTGGAATTACTCCTTTGTCCGAACATTTATGCCCAAGGTAAACGACTTCTCGTCTTAAAAACTGACATTTCTCCGTTTGTAATTTTAAATTATTTTCTTTTAGTGCTTTTAATACTCTCCTTAACCGTTGGTCGTGTTCATTTAAATTCCTTCCGTAGATAACAATATCGTCGAGATAGACGAAGCAATCTATCCCTTGTAATCCTGTTAAAATACTATTCATAATTCGCTGAAAAGTTGCGGGTGCTCCTGTTAAACCAAATGGCATTCTAAGAAATTCAAAATGTCCTAGACCTGTGCTAAATGCTGTTTTCTCCCTGTCTTTACTGTCTACCATCACCTGGTGATAGCCACTAGCCAAATCCAGCGTTGAGAAATATCTACTGCATCCTAGTTGGTCTAAAATTTCATCAATTCTAGGAATTGGAAACACCTGTTTAATTGTTTTTTCATTTAATTTTCTAAAATCAACCACGAGACGCCATCTTTTCCCCATCTATACCTGACCTTTTTGGTACAAGGATGATAGGAGAGTTCCATGGTGATTTACTCCTTGTTATTATTCCTTCATCTAGCATTTCACTGACTTGCTTATTAATTTCTTCCTTATGTGCTTCTGGTAATCTATATTGTCGTTGATTTACCGGTATTTGATCATGACTTGTTGGAATTTCGTGTGCCAATACTGATGTATAGGACAGTTTATCTCCTGGTAAGTGAAATACATCGTTATATTCCTTAATTGTCTGCGTAATTAACCGTCTTTCTTCATTGTTTAAACGCTCATGCAATCTTATTAATTTCAGTAATTTTCCGTACCTTTCCTGTAAGTTTACTTCTTTGTTCAAATTAACATTAGGGACATTGTACTCATAGTACTCATTCATATCACTGCCCTTTAATTCAATTTCACTATTCATTTCAACTGCATAGTTGTTTGCATTCAAAATTCTTACAAAACCTATTCCGTTTTTTACTTCTGTTAAACATTCACCTGAATAGACATTTGTAACTATTTCCTTTTTATGTATTACGAGTGTTCCTTCTTTAGGCACTACTTTTACTGGAATAATCATTGTTGATCTACCTGGGATTGTCATGCTTTCTGCTATACAAATCCGACCATGATCTACAATGCTTACCAGTGGTAAAGTAGCTAATTCCTCTTTATTCTTAAAAAATTTTAAAACCTTTTTAACTGTGTCTGTAGTAGACCGGTTCCACAGTTCATCTCGACCTAGAAGTCCGTCTGCTGGTAACTGGCTACCTACTGGCACTACATGCATTTTGAATTGTAGAGCTGGAAATTTTCGGTGTTCAATATTGACCGTACCCAATGTACTTATATTGCCTCCAAAAGCTCCTGTAAGACCTTTTGTGTCTTTGGTGTTTATATCTTTTAAATTGATTAACGCCTCTGTTTTTATAAGGCTGGTGTCTGCTCCCGAGTCAACTAAAAGTCGAAGTTTATTTCCCACTGCACGTTCGCAAGGTACTTCTACATAGGCATCATCAAACGATTGACTAATGCTACCTTTGGCATTGTAACTCGCTCCTTTTGCCCGTAGAACTCCTATTTGTTCAAACACCCACTCTGATTTTTCTTTCCAGTAATCCGATAGTATTGAACGATATGAAATTAGTAATGTAACTATACATGTCCAAATACTGAACATATATTTGTTCACCCTCAACACTATATTATTCAATTTCGGCTTTTTCGAATAACTAATTTTTTCCTCTGAATTTTTAAACCCTATTTGGTTGGTCAAATTTTCTTGCACTTCCTTATGTTTTATCGTGATTATACCATGATTCCTTGAATTAACCGTTTTGGCTCCTAAATTCTTCATCTTATTATTTGTATTCGATCGGTTCTGAACATTGTTGTTGCTGTTACTTTTAGTTATTCGTGCAGGTCCTAAATTAAATTGACATTTACTTTTTGAATTTACGGCAGTCCAGTCTAATGTCTTAGACTGGGCCGGTTGAAGTTTCCCGACGGATTTGGTACTGTTATTCTGCAAGTTTTTGCAAAATGTCCTTCTTTGCCGCACCTAAAACATCTAAGATTTGCACTCAAAGGTCTTCCACTTGGTCTGCTAAAGTTTGGATTACTGTGCTTTAAAGGTACTGAATGGTTTTGCCAGTCCCTTTCTTGTCTCACGTTACTGTAGTTATTTTGGTTTCCACGTCCTGTATGTCCCAATTTACAAAATTTATTCTGTTCATGTCCTCTCACTCCACAAAAAGTACAATACAATTTGTTTAGTCTACTGAAACAATCCTTTGTATCGTGTCCCGTCTTCTTGCAGAATTGCAGGCCGTTTTTTCTTGTTTTACTGTCTCCATAGGATGTTCTCTACATTTGGGTCCATTTTCATGCCCATATACTCCACAATTTGTACAGTATGGCGTATTTTGTCTTTCTGGGCAGTATGCCCATCCATGTCCGTCTTGTTTACAAAACGTACATTTCATTTCTGTTCGATTCTCTGTGGTGGACATGTTTATATTTGAACGTGATTCACCCAATAATTCTTCGGCTGATTCTGCAATAAAAATTAGTTTCTGGATAGGATCATTCTCTAACCCAATAAACCTATGCTTTAAACTATTGTCTTTCAAACCCTTAATAAAACAACGTACTGTTAGTCGCCTGTATTCTCCTAACTGTGACAGAATTTCACTCTCACCTCCTTGATTTCTTATCAGTTGTTCGGCTTCATGTAGTAACGCCTCCAGTTTACCTCCAAATGAACTCGCCGACTCATTCTGTCTTTGTTTAGTACAAGTTAGATCATTCCTTATGTGTTCCAATGTACGTTTCCTGAGGTATGTACGTTTAACCGCCTCACACAATTCATTTACTGTGTTGAAGGGTCTACCCGCGATATTCTCGTAAGCTACACTCACTAACCTTTGTTTTATGCAACTTACGACATACTGTGCTCCCTCTTGCGGTAGTGCTTGTTGTACCAGTTCACAACCCGCAATAAACTTGTGTACTTCACTCCGTAGATCGGGTCCTTCTGTGCCCGTGAAATACGGTACCACCTTGGTTACTATTTCCATGATTGCCGTAATCGATGCCATAACTTTTTTTTCGTTATTGTTTGTTTCCACCATTGTTCTCAGTAACTGTTTTGTTTGTCCGCACTTCGCTAGTTCTTTCTTTAAATCATCAATTTGTGCTGTTAGCTTTTTAATCTCGTTTTCCCTAATGTGATCT
>NW_024034833.1:0-4970 GCF_002237135.1 Teleopsis dalmanni | reverse complement strand
GTCTAACTAAGTGTTCAGATCGAAATAATTCGATCCATACATCATTGTGAAGAGCATTTCATTTTCAAAGTTGAAATTAATCAAAATTTGTCTTCTTTTTGATTTTTAAATTTGATGAATTTACTTTATTTTGTAAATTGATTTATATCTTTATGATTACAATATTTCCAACATAATCTTATCTTAATTTAAATAAGCGACTTCGATTTATGTCATAGGAATATGTGAATACAAAATGCAATATTATATGATGACTTTTGACAAATGCACTAGCCATACTTATGGAATATAGCCAGGACTCAACTGCGATACAAAAGATACATGGCAGTGCCTTGATGCAAAACTATTTATTATCTCTATTTAATGCAAAACTTATTAAGAAATATGCTGGTATTCTTACATTCATACTGAAATAAAGAAATACTTCTCGAGTAGAATAGAATGCCTTTTATGTAATTCGTTATGTCTTTCATATTCATTGAAAGTATATGTAGGATAGTAATCATAGTGTAAGTTTTATTGTTTTGCGAGCGCAGGAATCCCTCGCTGAGCTTGTCAGAGAGGAGAAAGAAACATGAGCGTAAGAATTAAAATTTGCTTGTAGTCAAGTGTGTGAGCTCAGCAGCGATAAAACGAACGTCCAAAGGGCTGGCGAAAAATAAAACAACTAACAATAATTTAATGCTTAATAATTTAAGATTTAAAGATAATTCTAAGATAAACCTACAAGTTTTTGGGGGCTCGTCCGGGAATTTATCTTTGTTCAATCACTATATTGAAAACCCGGATTGTAGTATGAAATCTTGTACATAGTGCGAAATTTTTTTGCAGTCATCAAATTGCAGGCTAACATTCAAGTGCACGCGGAGTTTTTGTTTCATTTATTTTGTATGATTAAAGCAACAAGCATCAAGACGGCAACGAGACAGTGAATAGTGCGAACGGGTTTTACAGTCACCAAATTGCAGCCTACCATTCAAGTGCACGCTGAGTTTTCGTTTCATTTATTTTGTACGGTTAAAGCAACAAGCAACAAATCAACGAGGCGGCAACGAGACAGAGAGTAGCCGCAGAAACAGACGAGATAGAGTTGTATGTATATCGTGTATGGAGAGTAGTGCAAATGCTTGTATAGTGAACGCAAGTAGTTGTGCACGCGGTGAGAAGCAGTGAAAACAGAGAGTAGCTGCAGAAACAAACGAGATAGAGTTGTATGTATATCGTGTATGGAGAGTAGTGCAAATGCTTGTATAGTGAACGCAAGTAGTTGTGCACATGGTGGGAAGCAGTGAAAACAGAGAGTAGCAGTTGTGCGAATATCGTTGTAGTAGCAGTTGTTCATGTTGAAGTCAAGTCAGAGTAGCAGTTGTGCGAATATCGTTGTTGTAGCAGTTGTTCGTGCTGAAGTCAAGTCAGAGTAGCAGTCGTGCAAATATCGTCGTAGTAGCAGTTGTGCGTGTTGAACTCAAGTCAAAGCTGGTGAGAAAGCAGTGACTACCGAGGGTAGCTGCAGAAACAGTTGGGAGTGAAACCGTAAGTCAAAACAAAAAAAAAATATAATCACAACTCAACTCAATAAGTAGTAGGAGAAACCAAACTGAAGCATTGATCACTGGACCAGAAGGACGAAAAGCAAAAGGAGCTTTATCCCATTTTATTTTCTCATAATTATTTTATTTAATTTTTAATTAATTTTTGTAGAGTAATAGACTAAACGATCGTGTTGTTTGATATAACTTGTGCAGAAAAAAAACTTGAAAACATTTATACATTTAAAATCAAAAGAGTAATAGTACTCGGTAATATTGAATTAAGGACTATTAATTAATTATTGTCAATTGTTATTTATTAATTACTAATTATTGGTAACCATATTAAGATATTTCGTAATATATTTTGCTAACATTAATTTGTCAAAGCCAGAATAATGGACGTCGCGTCTGTGATGCTGCTCAGGGTCGGTGAATTGCGCGACAAGCTAAGGGAGGCGGGTCTTGTTACTACAGGCAGAAAACTTGAGCTCCAGAACAGATTTTTAATTCATCTACAATTGGTTGAAGATGAAGGGGAAGTCGAAGAGACAAGTTTAGAGCACAGTGACCCTTGCAATGTAGTTGAGCAAGGAAAGTGTTATTTCACTTTAAAAGATGTCGAAGAAAGTTTCACTAATTTCTCTGGTAGCGATAGTGAAGATGTTAGGAAGTGGTTACAACAATTCGAAGAGAACTCTTTTACGTTCAATTGGAATAACATCCAAAAATACGTATATGGTAAACACTTACTGAAAGGTGCTGCAAGGTTGTTTATCCGCTGTCAAGCGAACATTAAAGATTGGTCATCTTTGAAGGTGGCACTCGTTAGTGAATTTAAAAAAAACATTTCAGATGCAGAAGTGCAGCAACTTTTAAGAAGCCGCCGGTTGAGAAATAACGAAACGTTACGCGAATACCTCTATAGCTTACAAGAAATTAGTTGCACTATAAGTATAGACGAGCAAAGTTAGTGACATACTTTATAAACGGTATCAACGACAGTCGCCAAAATAAAAGCATCCTGTATCAGGCAACATCAATTGCCCACCTAAAGACGTTAATCCCAGTTTACGAAAAAATACGAGGACCTCTCCGTAGTAGCGTTGATTCGGAAAAGGTAAAGAAAGGTCTTGAGGAGTATAAGAGGGTCAAGACAGACATCCGCAAATGTTATAAATGCGGCGATAGTAGCCATTTAGCAAAAGAATGTTTTAGTAAAGATATTAAATGCTTTAAATGTGGTGGCACAGGTCACCGCTCATTCGAATGTGTAGTTAAAGTCGAAAAAAAAGAAGTAGCAACAAAGTCTAGATTTCAAAATATAAATAGTATTGAAGAAGATGTAGAGCACTACATGAATCATAAAAAGTGTAAAGTTGTTCAAATCAATGGGGTACCAATGGTAGCACTCATTGATAACGGTAGCGACGTATGTCTGTTGCGTGAGGACATCTTACTCAAAGCCGGTATTTCAGAGTAGGCAGTGTGTTAGCAGAAATTGCTGCAGATAACTTTAAGTTGACAAATACTTTTCATATCACGAGAGCTGACGATGTTAATTATTCCGTTGTTATAGGCAATGATATTCTTGATTTTGTTAATATTCATCTTTCAAAAAAGGGGCCAACCTTCTTAAATATATCGAAGGATGTAAAATCTTGTACCGAGTCGACGGAAAAAATTCAAAAGGAATTCGAAAGTCTATGTTTGATGGTAGAGGGGGAATACCAGATGGGTGGATTGGATTTGAAAGTATCGCACCTGCACCCAGACGTACAAAAAGAGGTCAAAGATGTAGTTGAGAGTTATAAGCCTAGTCGGCCGGGCAGTCATCCAGTTTCTATGAAAATCGTTCTTACTGACGATATCCCAGTTTATGAGAGAGCACGGCGTATTTCATATGAGAATCAGCAGTATATAGAGAAGCAAATTGAAATCTGGTTAGAAGAAGGTATCATCATACCAAGTACTTCGGAATACGCCACCCCTATTGTCCTAGTTTCAAAAAAAGATGGTACTAAGCGCCTTTGTTGCGACTACCGAAGGTTAAATAAAAAGATAGTCAGAGATCATTTTTCAATGCCGCTTATGGAGGACGTACTCGATAGGTTGCAAAAGGGAAACGTTTTCACAACGCTCGACCTTAAGAATGGTTTCTTCCATGTCCCAGTTGATCTGAATTCTAGAAAGTATACTGCGTTCATTACGCATAGGCAAGGGCATTTCGCTGCCAAGAAAACCCAAGAGATTGTGAAAAAAGAATATTTCATTCTTCACTTAAGCTCAAAAGTAGGGAAAATTATTCAAGGTTGTGTCGAATGTTTAGTCATGTCAGCAAAGTCCGGTAAGAAAGAAGGCTTCCTTAAGCCTATTGACAAAGAAGATCGTCCGTTATTAACGTATCATTTAGATCATGTGGGTCCTTTAGAGGCCACCCGGAAGAAATATAATCACATTTTGGTGATTGTAGACGCCTTTTCCAAATTTGTGTGGTTATACCCAACTAAGAACTTAGGTACCGATACAGTTGTCGATATTTTGCGTAAGCAATCATCAGTTTTCGGTAATCCCGAAAGGATTATAACTGACCGTGGCACGGCATTTACGGCCGACGTGTTCAAGGAGTATTGTCAAGAGAACGACATTCAACACTTGTTAATAGCGACTGGTGTACTTAGGGGAAATGGTCAGGTGGAGAGGGTCCATAGAATAGTTGTATCGCTTTTATCTAAGATATGTCAAGAAAAGCCAGATCTATAGAATAAACATGTCGATCGAGTTCAACAGTTAATTAATAACACGCCGACTCGTAGCACCAAATTCACCCCGTTTCGTATTCTTACAGGCTTAGAAATGAAACCATGCTATCATAAAGATTTGAGAAAACTTTTAGAAGAAGAGTTTATACTAGAGTTAGACTCTGAAAGAGATGAAATAAGGAAGGAAGCTAAGGGAAATATTAAACGTATACAGGAAGAGAATAGGAAGACGTTTAATTCGAAACAGAAGAAAGAAATTATGTATAAAATTGGGGATTTAGTCGCGATAAAAAGAACTCAGTATGGAGTAGCGTTGAAATTAAGACCGAAGGTTTTTGGACCTTATAGGATTACCGCGGTTCTGAACCACGGAAGGTATAAAGTTTCAAAGGTATGTGACCACGAGGGAACCGGCAGTACCGTTACGGTAGCCGAATATATGAAGCGCTGGGAAGCTTCAAGCAAATAGGAATGTTCGGGGCGAACTTCTGTCAGGCTGGCCGAGAATGTAGGATAAGTAATAATAGCTTTAAGGTTTTATTTGTTTTGGAGCGCAGGGCAACCCTCGCTGAGCTTGACAGCGCGCGAAAGAACAGAGCGAAGAAGTAAATTTTCTTACAGTCAGTGTGTGAGCAGCAGCGATAGCAACAAGACGTACAAAGTGGCTGTGTCAAAATAA
>NW_024034832.1:0-4970 GCF_002237135.1 Teleopsis dalmanni | reverse complement strand
ACAAGTTTGCTATTAAAAATAATAGTCACTTTCATCTGGAATATTTGACGTTAAATTACAACTTATGAAATTCCTTAACTTGTTGCCTGCAATATCATACTTTCACTTTGTACTTACTTATTATTATGACTACACTATATCATAGAATAACTTCGCATTACCAACGAAATTCTTCATTAATTAGGCTTAACTTTAATTTTGCACATTGATAAAGAACGTGAACCAAAGCAGTTACTACTTTACCATATTTGTTGTTTTCTGTGTTCCCAATCATATAAAGATAATGTCAACCTCAATATCTCAATAAAGTTAAAAAAATTACTAAGATTTTAGCACAACCAAGAGCTGTTGTAATAGCAATAGCTAGCAATAGCAATAGCAATAGTAATAGCAATAGTAATAGCAATAGTAATAGCAAAAGCACTATCAATAGCAATATCATAACCAATAGCGATATAAATAGCATAAGCAATAGCAATAATAATAGCAAAAGCAGTAGCAAAAGCACTATTAAAAGCACTAGTAGTAGCAATAGCAAAACCAACGGCAAATGCAATAGCAATAGCAATACCAAGATCTATACCAATAGCAATAGCACATGCAATAGTAATAGCAATAGCAAAAGCAATAACAGTAGCAATAGTAAGAGCAATAGCAACAGCAATAACCATTGTAATAGTAATAGTAAAAGCAATAGCAACAACAGCAATATCAACAATAGTAAAAACAATACTTATAGTAATACAAGTTAACTATAATGAAACCAATAATAACATCGCTATAGAAAATAATAATTTTACATATAGTAAATTATGAGCAAATAAGCACAATCATAATTTATGAAATACATAAAAATATAATATATAACCAAAAATATGTTATCAGAATTTTATCAAGCTCATTGTCACCTAACAGTAGAAGAGCTGGAATTGATGTAGCTTGACACCAGCTGTTGGGTATCATTTTTCAAAAGCACTTCAATAGTATCTATGAAATCTTGTTCATGTTTATTAGAAAAATTATAAATTGATTTTCGATGTATATATATATATATATATATATATATATATATATATATATGGTGGGACGTTGGGAAAGCGCACCGTTCAACAAGTGGCCCCACTGAAGTGAAGGATTAGCCGAAGTAAACCACGAAACTACTTGGGGCCTTTTTCGTTCTTCTATTCTCGGATGTCGTTATTGAGTTAAAGCTCTAGTGGCTTCTGTTCGCATAACTACATCTCTTGTTAATGCAAACAGCTCATTTGGCTTGAGTTGCTTGCCAAGTCATCACCAACCGAATGGTGTCCCAAGACAGTCTTCCTCCTACTTGCCAGTCCTGTACATTGGCACAACATATGCACCGCTGTCTCCTTTTCTTTTAGACATAGTCTGCAAGTGTCTTCCTCAGCAAGAGTAATCTTTTTGAGGTGATACTTGAAGTTGCCATGTAATTAGTGAGGTCAGCTAGCTTTGGATGCTCCGCCGATAGCAAAGCACTTTTATCGCTTTGGTCTGTCTTAATGAAAGTCACACATTTAATCAAATAAATAAACTTCTATGGAGTAAAAAACTTTTATTCATAGATTGCGACTAAATACTGAGAACATTTTAATATCAATGGCGAATTCAGCTACATCTTTAGCTAACAGATGATGAAGTACTATTATTTATTATTGCTATTTTTTTACATTATTTTTGTGTATTTTTATTTAAAATTAATAGAACTCTAAAATTAAATAAAAATATGATATAATGATTTTATTTCAAACATAATTTTTTTTTTGAATTTACAAGACCACCCTCGTTTAAAGCTTTACTTAATTTGAATACTTCATTTTAAGATTGATTACTGAAGCATACAAAACTCAATGAATGACACAATCATTCTTTTTAAAAGCAATTAGAATACAATATTTAAGCTGTTGGTTTTTTTTGTTTTTAGTATCTGGGACGTGGAAGAGCCATGTTCACAAATCTTTGAAAAACAATTCCTCACCATCGAATTGAATTCGAATGCCATTTATTATTAATGCTTAACTCAACACGCTGGCGAGTAGCGAATATTCACTATTCGTGGATAGATATTTGTACTTAAAGGAAATATCTACTGTGCGCTCATTGACGAGTCAACGCTTGACTGTTGGTGTGACGGCAAACATGAAACATCGTAAATATGTCAAATATATACAAAAATATTGTTTGTAAATAACTTCAACTTTAATTTCGTGCTGTTGTTCTCCTTTACGTAGTAAGTCGGCGTAATTAGTTATGACTTGAAATGACTTGGAATGAAATGAAATGTTTATGGTAACTTTACACAAATGATATGAAACTGGCAGGCAGCAATGAAGATTGCCAGTTGAAATTGAAAAAGTTGACTGGCGGTAAGCAAAACTTTTCGCTACAAATACAAACCAATTTTATAAAATTCATGAGCTCACCAAGTAAATAAACAATTTTCAGTTTTGAAGTACTTCACATATAATGCCATCCGCACTTAGAATTCATGCAATAAATTAGTATTGCAATTCCTATTGGGAACTTCAGACTTCTGATTTCAGATTTCAGAGTTCAAATATTTGTTTAATAAATTTGCTGTTATTTGAAATGAATTTCACTTTCCACATAACTATGCAATCAAATCGATTTCCTAGAACTTTTGCGCATAAAGGAACCTAACAAGTATAATAAAAAATTCCTTCGAAAGATTTAAATTTTATTTGTCGGAAATCTTTTTGAAAAAGGTCAATATTTTTTTTTTCACATGGTGAAGAAATAAAAACATTAAGTTTTTATCTTTGCAGAATTCTGTGAATTTTGCATAAGTCAACTTAATGCAAAATAAATTTACGTAAGAAGGTTGAAAAGATATATACTTATATATGGCAAATATAAATTGAATTGTGATTCATGCTTCAAAAAATTTCGATAAAAATTTTGAGAAATTTTTATTACTTAAAAACCACAGTAACAAAATTTTGCTTATTAGTGAAATGTGACATTAAATTTATGCTAAAGTCATTGACTGCAATGGATGAATAGATAAGAGCACTAAATAGCCTTCTTAGAGTATAATAATTTGAAAATTTTTTGGAAATCATAAGCACAATAATAAGTACTTGCGTTTTTATCATAGACTTATCATCATAACTTTTCATTACATGTGAGGAGCAGAAAAGAATCAGTTATGGGCATTAATAAGGCTCAGATACATACCACTAATGTCGAATTGTTTACTAGCATAGATGAATGCACCATTGTGGTGAGGAATGCTTTAGTAATTGCTCACAAAGACTGTGAGTTCACTAGAACATTATAGCCTAAGTTAGACCAAAACGAAAGAACGAAAAATCTTCTCAGTTTCTGCGAACCTGCAACTGGTTATGTCTTCTAGAGTGCTAACAGTTCACCAAAATAACTGCAGAAGTTATTATAATGAAGTAGAAGTTAAATCCATTAGTCATAAAAAAATTCATAACATGTTTATGACTCTCTCAACGCTATAGAAAAAGTGTCTAAAATATCGCTTCCACACCATTCTGGCAGAAATTAGATCAATTAGATCTGTTCAATTTCTGCAATTCACAAACTTGCAGTTCGTGTTTTTTCTAGAATGCAAACAGTTCATCAAAGTAACTTCAGAAGCCATCATAATGAAATAGAACTTAAAACCATCAGTCACTATTTGTGACTTTCTCCAACACTATAGAAAAATTTTCTAAAATATCGCTATCGCTTTAGACTTATGGGATCGCATGCGTTATTCTGCCCAATTATTTGCAAAACTTGATTATAGTTTTAAAAACATTAATTCTCCATTTCAACATGTAATAGTTAAGATCAGCTGAAATTATAATGGCGAAATCCTCATTCGCATGAAAGCGAACTCTTGGTTCACTAGTGGAGTTCGTTTTAACAATTATTCTATAAAATCGGTTATTATTTTAATTACCTTTTTCTTTTTTTGCTAATTAAAATAAAGTTATCTCAACCCTGAACACTAACTGAAAAAGCCACCAGAAGTATCAATCCCTCCCTTAGATTGGTTGTATAAGAACCGTTGAAACAATTATTCCATTAACTTGATTATTATTTTTTTTTTATTCTTTCATAAGATAAGATGTCTTAGTACAGAATATTTATATTCGACCAGATGACCAGGTATGTTAATGACATAATCCTAACCCGGGTGTTTGCGAATTTTTGATTAACTATTCCATGAAATAGGATATTATTTTAATAACATTCTTCATCGTCAATTAAAACAAAGGTGTCTCTACATAAAACATCAACTGAGAAGATAAATAAAAGTATTGATAGAGAAACTCTAGAATTCTTTTAGAAAATTTTAGTACCAGTATACTCCTGCGAATCTATTCAATCGTTGTTCGAGGTGTCTCTTACACAAGTTTTAATTCTAAAAGAATAAACCATTAATCAATTTTATGAAATTATTGCTTAAAAGATCTTATATGGAAGGAGTAGATTTCACGCCTTCGTAGTTTAAAACGATAGTATCTTAGAAGTGTTCGAAGAGAAATGAAAAGACAACAACAAAAATTTTAGTTAATTTATTGTAATTTGGCTGACCATACAACGCTGTTTCGATGTATTGCCAAGTATGCATAATAAAGAATCAATGTAAAGTACCTTTGTTTACAACACTAACCAAATATGTAGCTAAAAGGAAAACCTTGAGTGAATATATTCGATCTTTTAAGCTATTATTCGATAATATCGGTTATTAGTTTAGAAACTTTTTTCTCTTAGTTTAAATTGAAAGCGAGATTGTAGTGGGATAACAGACTAACCTAGATTTTTTTTTATTCATGACTTAACAAAAACAAAAAAGAGTTATAAAATGCTATAGTAATTTTTCATTGAACAAAAAAGCTATTAAACAATTTACATACAAATATTTTCCTTATTTATATAAAATAATGTAAATAACAAATATATCTTGTATT
>NW_024034831.1:0-4974 GCF_002237135.1 Teleopsis dalmanni | reverse complement strand
AAAATACACAGCATTTAAACTACGCGAACGGATTATTGCACCGTCTTGTTTTTACGAAAACTTTGTAGTTACTCGTTCACTATCTAAGTCTTTACGGTGCTGATATAAGTCTTCCTCTTCAAGTGGTCCTTGCAAACCCTTATGAAATATTTTTCTCATCCACCAGAAACTCCATCTCGAAAATATATGAGCGGTTGAGTAGGGATTCTTTGGGCGTTCAATTTTTCTTCTAGTCCGATTCATGTTAAATTTCTTTATTTACAGTTACGTTTGATTATGATAAACCAAAAATGTAGTAATAAATTCGAAGTTCAAGAAATGAAGATAACCGACACGAGCACCACTCAATATGGTAAATGCAACAAAAATTTTTTAAATCGTGAATAACAGTAAATAGCAATGCAAAAAATTTACAACACTTTTTCAATGTTACAACAAAACTTTATAGACAATGTACGATAATCACGCGTACTCGTTCTCGTATTCGTACAACAGAAATTATTTTCAAATAATTCCTTATGCAAATCATGCAAAATTGTTATATTATTCTGTTTAATGAATTATTATTATTTAGACATATTGAATTAATTGCTGCAAGTTAATTGCTAGACTCATTAAATTTGATGAATGTTACCAATATATGAATGAGCTACAATTCAGTTTGAGCAATGAAGCGTAAACGAAACATTGGACCACTAATTTTAAACAGCAAAAACCACAAGTGCAAAAAAAAGATTTAATGAAATAAGTGTTATTTAACACTTACTTTGTGCTCAATGGTCGTTTGTAGATTCTTATCCAAATGCACCTTTATAATTTGGGTGCCATCCAATTTGGCACAAATACGTTTGCCTACGATCTCTGCTGGAAACACTAAATCTTCTAAAATAAAATACACAGCAGTTAAACTACGCGAACGGATTATTGCACCGTCTTGTTTTTACGAAAACTTTGTAATTACTCGTTCACTATCTAAGTCTTTACGATGCTGATATAACTCCTCTTCCTCTTCAAGTGGTCCTTGCAAACCCATATGAAATATTTTTCTCATCCACCAGAAACTCCATCACGAAAATATATTAGCGGTTGAGTAGGGATTCTTTGGGCGTTCAATTTTTCTTCTAGTCCGATTCATGTTAAATTTCTTTATTTACAGTTACGTTTGGTTATGATAAACCAAAAATGTAGTAATAAATTCGAAGTTCAAGAAATGAAGATAACCGACACGAGCACCACTCAATATGATAAATGCAACAAAAATTTTTTAAATCGTGAATAATAGTAAATAGCAATGCAAAAAATTTACAATATTTTTTCAATGTTATAACAAAACTTTATAGACAATGTACGGTAAAATTACGCGTACTCGTTCTCGTATTCGTACAACAGAAATTATTTTCAAATAATTCCTTATGCAAATCATGCAAAATTGTTATATTATTCTGTTTAATGAATTATTATTATATAGACATATTGAATTAATTGCTGCAAGTTAATTGCTAGACTCATTAAATTTGATGAATGTTACCAATATATGAAGCGTAAACGAAACATTGGACCACTAATTTTAAACAGCAAAAAACACAAGTGCAAAAAAGATTTAATGAAATAAGTGTTATTTAACACTTACTTTGTGCTCAATGGTCCGTTGTAGATTCTTATCCAAATGCCCTTTATAATTTGGGTGCCATCCATTTTGGCACGAATAGTTGCCTACGATCTCTGCTGGAAACACTAAATCTTTCTAAATAAAATACACAGCATTTAAACTACGCGAACGGATTATTGCACCGTCTTGTTTTTACGAAAACTTTGTAGTTACTCGTTCACTATCTAAGTCTTTACGGTGCTGATATAAGTCTTCCTCTTCAAGTGGTCCTTGCAAACCCTTATGAAATATTTTTCTCATCCACCAGAAACTCCATCTCGAAAATATATGAGCGGTTGAGTAGGGATTCTTTGGGCGTTCAATTTTTCTTCTAGTCCGATTCATGTTAAATTTCTTTATTTACAGTTACGTTTGATTATGATAAACCAAAAATGTAGTAATAAATTCGAAGTTCAAGAAATGAAGATAACCGACACGAGCACCACTCAATATGGTAAATGCAACAAAAATTTTTTAAATCGTGAATAACAGTAAATAGCAATGCAAAAAATTTACAACACTTTTTCAATGTTACAACAAAACTTTATAGACAATGTACGATAATCACGCGTACTCGTTCTCGTATTCGTACAACAGAAATTATTTTCAAATAATTCCTTATGCAAATCATGCAAAATTGTTATATTATTCTGTTTAATGAATTATTATTATTTAGACATATTGAATTAATTGCTGCAAGTTAATTGCTAGACTCATTAAATTTGATGAATGTTACCAATATATGAATGAGCTACAATTCAGTTTGAGCAATGAAGCGTAAACGAAACATTGGACCACTAATTTTAAACAGCAAAAACCACAAGTGCAAAAAAAGATTTAATGAAATAAGTGTTATTTAACACTTACTTTGTGCTCAATGGTCGTTTGTAGATTCTTATCCAAATGCACTATAATTTGGGTGCCATCCAATTTGGCACGAATACGTTTGCCTACGATCTCTGCTGGAAACACTAAATCTTCTAAAATAAAATACACAGCAGTTAAACTACGCGAACGGATTATTGCACCGTCTTGTTTTTACGAAAACTTTGTAGTTACTCGTTCACTATCTAAGTCTTTACGGTGCTGATATAACTCTTCCTCTTCAAGTGGTCCTTGCAAACCCTTATGAAATATTTTTCTCATCCACCAGAAACTCCATCTCGAAAATATATTAGCGGTTGAGTAGGGATTCTTTGGGCGTTCAATTTTTCTTCTAGTCCGATTGATGTTAAATTTCTTTATTTACAGTTACGTTTGGTTATGATAAACCAAAAATGTAGTAATAAATTCGAAGTTCAAGAAATGAAGATAACCGACACGAGCACCACTCAATATGGTGAATGCAACAAAAATTTTTTAAATCGTGAATAACAGTAAATAGCAATGCAAAAAATTTACAATATTTTTTCAATGTTACAACAAAACTTTATAGACAATGTACGGTAATTATGCGTACTCGTTCTCGTATTCGTACAACAGAAATTATTTTCAAATAATTCCTTATGCAAATCATGCAAAATTGTTATATTATTCTGTTTAATGAATTATTATTATTTAGACATATTGAATTAATTGCTGCAAGTTAATTGCTACACTCATTAAATTTGATGAATGTTACCAATATATGAGCAATGAAGCGTAAACGAAACATTGGACCACTAATTTTAAACAGCAAAAAACACAAGCGCAAAAAAAGATTTAATGAAATAAGTGTTATTTAACACTTACTTTGTGCTCAATGGTCGTTTGTAGATTCTTATCCAAATGCACCTTTATATATAATTTGGGTGCCATCCAATTTGGCACGAATACGTTTGCCTACGATCTCTGCTGGAAACACTAAATCTTCTAAAATAAAATACACAGCAGTTAAACTACGCGAACGGATTATTGCACCGTCTTGTTTTTACGAAAACTTTGTAGTTACTCGTTCACTATCTAAGTCTTTACGGTGCTGATATAACTCTTCCTCTTCAAGTGGTCCTTGCAAACCCTTATGAAATATATTTCTCATCCACCAGAAACTCCATCTCGAAAATATATTAGCGGTTGAGTAGGGATTCTTTGGGCGTTCAATTTTTCTTCTAGTCCGATTGATGTTAAATTTCTTTATTTACAGTTACGTTTGGTTATGATAAACCAAAAATGTAGTAATAAATTCGAAGTTCAAGAAATGAAGATAACCGACACGAGCACTACTCAAATATGGTAAATGCAACAAAAATTTCTTAAATCGTGAATAACAGTAAATAGCAATGCAAAAAATTTACAATATTTTTTCAATGTTACAACAAAACTTTATAGACAATGTACGGTAATTATGCGTACTCGTTCTCGTATTCGTACAACAGAAATTATTTTCAAATAATTCCTTATCCTTATGCAAATCATGCAAAATTGTTATATTATTCTGTTTAATGAATTATTATTATTAAGACATATTGAATTAATTGCTGCAAGTTAATTGCTACACTCATTAAATTTGATGAATGTTACCAATATATGAATAAGCTACAATTCAGTTTGAGCAATGAAGCGTAAACGAAACATTGGACCACTAATTTTAAACAGCAAAAAACACAAGTGCAAAAAAAGATTTAATGAAATAAGTGTTATTTAACACTTACTTTGTGCTCAATGGTCGTTTGTAGATTCTTATCCAAATGCACCTTTATAATTTGGGTGCCATCCAATTTGGCACGAATACGTTTGCCTACGATCTCTGCTGGAAACACTAAATCTTCTAAAATAAAATACACAGCAGTTAAACTACGCGAACGGATTATTGCACCGTCTTGTTTTTACGAAAACTTTGTAGTTACTCGTTCACTATCTAAGTCTTTACGGTGCTGATATAAGTCTTCCTCTTCAAGTGGTCCTTGCTTATGAAATATTTTTCTCATCCACCAGA
The DNA here is from genome assembly GCF_002237135.1 of Teleopsis dalmanni. NCBI lineage: Eukaryota > Metazoa > Arthropoda > Insecta > Diptera > Diopsidae > Teleopsis > Teleopsis dalmanni. The sequence goes on along the minus strand of NW_024034831.1, from coordinate 412 downwards.
AACTCCATCTCGAAAATATATTAGCGGTTGAGTAGGGATTCTTTGGGCGTTCAATTTTTCTTCTAGTCCGATTCATGTTAAATTTCTTTATTTACAGTTACGTTTGGTTATGATAAACCAAAAATGTAGTAATAAATTCGAAGTTCAAGAAATGAAGATAACCGACACGAGCACCACTCAATATGGTAAATGCAACAAAAATTTTTTAAATCGTGAATAACAGTAAATAGCAATGCAAAAAATTTACAATATTGTTTCAATGTTACAACAAAACTTTATAGACAATGTACGGTAAAATTACGCGTACTCGTTCTCGTATTCGTACAACAGAAATTATTTTCAAATAATTCCTTATCCTTATGCAAATGATGCAAAATTGTTATATTATTCTGTTTAATGAATTATTATTATT
>NW_024034830.1:0-4976 GCF_002237135.1 Teleopsis dalmanni | reverse complement strand
ATTACGTCTCGTAGTGATTGTACGAATTCCGAGTTGGACATGTCTTTACTGGGACTTTCGATAAATTCACCTGGTAATCTAAGTGTCGTGCCATAAACCATTTCTGCAGGAGTCGCCTTGATGAAGTTTTTGTGTTTTGTGCCAATTAATCTCGTGGGTTCATTGAATAATTTTGACTCGAATTGTCGACCTTGGTCGGTTATTATTTCAGATGGCACGCCGTAATGTGCGATCCAACCCTCCAGTAATGTTGCCGCCACTGTGCTTGCATTAATATCAGCCATAGGGATAGCAACTGCCCATCTGGTAAAACGATCAATGCCCGTTAAACAGTAGCTGAATCCATTTGACATTGGTAATGGCCCTATGATATCGATATGTAGTGAAGAAAATCGTTGCTCTGGTAGCTTGAAACTACCAAGTATTGTTTGATTATATCTGGATACCTTGGTACGTTGGCATGGATGACAAGATTTTACCATCTTCGTTATGTCTTTTTTCATGCCTGGCCAAACGAAACGCTCACATATTTGTTTGATTGATGATTTACTTCCTGGATGCCCCAGATTGTGTATCGCCCGGAAAACTTGCTGTCGATGTCTTTGAGGAACCCAGGGACGCGCTCGTTTAGTTGACACATCGCATGCAATTGGATTCATAGAGTTTGGCATGCTGATCCACTTGAGTTCCAACGATGTCTGATTTTTGGTTAACAGGTTTTTTAATTCAGCGTCGTCTTTCTGGCTCTCAGCTAACTTGTTGAAATCAATCTGTTGGCAGCCATTTATTTCTTTAATACATGAAAGTAAATCTGTTACGTTGTTATTTTTTCCGGCGATGTGTTGTATGTCTGTCGTGAACTGTCCAGATGCCTTAACTGCCTTGGAGATGCCTTTTCAGGTTTCTGTTGAAACACAAATATGATAGGCTTGTGATCCGTCAAAACTGTGCATTTTCTACCTTCGATCATGTGCACAAAGTGTTTAATGGCTTGGTAGATGACAAGCAATTCTCTATCGTATGTGCTGTATCGTTTTTGAGTGTCGGTTAGACGCTTTGAATAAAAACCGAGAGGTTCGATCTGTCCATTTCGTATGTGGTGTAGTTCTGCACCTACTGCTGAGTTGCTTGCATCGACGTGGAGCACCAGTTTACCGTCTGTGGTTGAATGTGCTAATGTACTTGCATCTGCGAGTGCTTTTTTGTAAGTTACAAAAGTCAATTTTGCATCTTCTGTCCATTCTTTTATTGCGGTTTTGTTTTTAATTTTAATAGTTTATTGTTTTTTTATTATTAAGTTATTTTATTACTTATTATTTATTGTAAAGGTTTTTAAAAAACAACATATCTAGGTAAAAAATTGTACCATATATAAATGGTGACTTATAATTTATAAATTCAGTTATTAATATCATATTGCAATTTAAATATTAAAAGTGTTTTAATTTAGCCAATTGTGAAATAAGTGAGGATAATGATAACAAGTGCCTTGATGATGTGCTTTCTTCTTCTTTGATAAAACTCGATGAAAATAACTTTAGGGTGTCTAGTAACTGTGTAATAGAAGCCTACTCTGATCTAGAGTGCAATGACATCGCAAATTGCATTACATCAGATGCATTTTCCAATTCAAAGAACATAAATATTGATTTATTGTCTTTAAGATACACAATAGGGTACGTAGCTAAAAAAATACTTTTAAAACTAAATAGTGAAGCTTGCAATATAAACTTAAAAAAAAGGGATGAAATTTTGACTGCTCCAAGTGAGCTTTTCATCTACTATAAAAATTATAATTCTCTTTCAAATTTCGGTAACCTGTTTGCGCCATCAGAAAGTTTTTTCAATGTTTCTTGTAAACATGTCGAGGTTTTTAAAACTGTATTCGAAAATAAACCAGACGCAATTGGCATTAAAAGTTTAATAATAGAAATGTGCAAGAAAAAAACCCCTCAGTGGTTTAATGGGCCCTGTACAAACATCTAATCCAGCTTCTTGATTTTTTAATTCTGCTTTTACTTCGTAAGCATTGCTTGTGGGCCTTAGAGAAGTCTAAAATCAACAAACATTTCTATAATGAATAAGAAATATGTTAGCTCTACAATTCAAGTTAGCACTTAATATACATAAGATCAATTAATACAATTCTTATTAACAATAATGTAAAAGAACTTAGCCAGAATTTAGTCATAAAAATATATAGTGAATTTATATTTTTTTTGAATGTTAAGAATAAGAATATTATTAAAATAATTTGTATTATTAAATAACCAAACATTGTAAAATAGATAATTATATTCTTAGAATTAATTAAGTTAAGCAAGTGTCAAATTAGCGAATATTATGTAAATACATATTTTACATTCTTAGACTTAAATTAAATTGTAATATTGCAAATATTAGTAAAATAATAAAGAACAAAACATACAAAATAGTTTAATAAACAAAATATAAACATATTTAAATATACATACAAATTAAAGAAAACGAACATAATATAAAATGCATATATGTATATACATATGTTTTTATATCTATAGATAATTTATTATTTTAATTTATATATTTACATTTTAAATCTTCTTAATAATATAGATAATGCTTGCCGAGAGATAGAGAGCGTACCACTGTTGCGTACGCCTTAAGTGCAATTTTCAAACGAGATCTTCAAGCTAAAATTGCGTTTGTAGTTGAAAGTCTCGTGCGCCACATCACTCCCTCTCCAGTGACTGAGCGAAGCAATGTCACGATATAATTAGTGATCCTATGCCACTGATTAAACATTCTCCGCAAATCGAACTGGCAACCGAATTCGCCTGCCGCTAGACGATGTTTGAGTTTTCTTTGTATGTTGCTTCTGGTTATTTTCGTCTGCTTTTCGATGAGTACAAGCATGTCGTGCTATCTGATGTTGATTTGTTTCTTGCTCGTCATCACAGAGATAGGCAGCTTTGACCCGATCTATACTTACACGTACTGATTTGTCTTTCCGTAGAATGGTCATCAGCTTATCGTCGCGATCGGTTACCTTAAATGGTCCATCGTAAGGTGCTTTGAGAGGTAGTCGAATAGTGTCATCGCGCAGATAAACATGAGTACATTTGTTAAGATCTGGTTGTACAAATGTTTTTGATATGGAGTGGTTTGCCGTAGGTACTGGTCTTAGTTGCTCGATTACGTCTCGTAGTGATTGTACGAATTCCGAGTTGGACATGTCTTTACTGGGACTTTCGATAAATTCACCTGGTAATCTAAGTGTCGTGCCATAAACCATTTCTGCAGGAGTCGCCTTGATGTCGTTTTTGTGTTTTGTGCCAATTAATCTCGTGGGTTCATTGAATAATTTTGACTCGAATTGTCGACCTTGGTCGGTTATTATTTCAGATGGCACGCCGTAATGTGCGATCCAACCCTCCAGTAATGTTGCCGCCACTGTGCTTGCATTAATATCAGCCATAGGGATAGCAACTGGCCATCTGGTAAAACGATCAATGCCCGTTAAACAGTAGCTGAATCCATTTGACATTGGTAATGGCCCTATGATATCGATATGTAGTGAAGAAAATCGTTGCTCTGGTAGCTTGAAACTACCAAGTATTGTTTGATTATATCTGGATACCTTGGTACGTTGGCATGGATGACAAGATTTTACCATCTTCGTTATGTCTTTTTTCATGCCTGGCCAAACGAAACGCTCACATATTTGTTTGATTGATGATTTACTTAATCGATGCCCCAGATTGTGTATCGCCCGGAAAACTTGCTGTCGATGTCTTTGAGGAACCCAGGGACGCGCTCGTTTAGTTGACACATCGCATGCAATTGGATTCATAGAGTTTGGCATGCTGATCCACTTGAGTTCCAACGATGTCTGATTTTTGGTTAACAGGTTTTTTAATTCAGCGTCGTCTTTCTGGCTCTCAGCTAACTTGTTGAAATCAATCTGTTGGCAGCCATTTATTTCTTTAATACATGAAAGTAAATCTGTTACGTTGTTATTTTTTCCGGCGATGTGTTGTATGTCTGTCGTGAACTGTCCAGATGCCTTAACTGCCTTGGAGATGCCTTTTCAGGTTTCTGTTGAAACACAAATATGATAGGCTTGTGATCCGTCAAAACTGTGCATTTTCTACCTTCGATCATGTGCACAAAGTGTTTAATGGCTTGGTAGATGACAAGCAATTCTCTATCGTATGTGCTGTATCGTTTTTGAGTGTCGGTTAGACGCTTTGAATAAAAACCGAGAGGTTCGATCTGTCCATTTCGTATGTGGTGTAGTTCTGCACCTACTGCTGAGTTGCTTGCATCGACGTGGAGCACCAGTTTACCGTCTGTGGTTGAATGTGCTAATGTACTTGCATCTGCGAGTGCTTTTTTGTAAGTTACAAAAGTCAATTTTGCATCTTCTGTCCATTCTTTTATTGCGGTTTTGTTTTTAATTTTAATAGTTTATTGTTTTTTTATTATTAAGTTATTTTATTACTTATTATTTATTGTAAAGGTTTTAAAAAACAACATATCTAGGTAAAAAATTGTACCATATATAAATGGTGACTTATAATTTATAAATTCAGTTATTAATATCATATTGCAATTTAAATATTAAAAGTGTTTTAATTTAGCCAATTGTGAAATAAGTGAGGATAATGATAACAAGTGCCTTGATGATGTGCTTTCTTCTTCTTTGATAAAGCTCGATGAAAATAACTTTAGGGTGTCTAGTAACTGTGTAATAGAAGCCTACTCTGATCTAGAGTGCAATGACATCGCAAATTGCATTACATCAGATGCATTTTCCAATTCAAAGAACATAAATATTGATTTATTGTCTTTAAGATACACAATAGGGTACGTAGTTAAAAAAATACTTTCAAAACTAAATAGTGAAGCTTGCAATATAAATTTAAAAAAAAGGGATGAAATTTTGACTGCTCCAAGTGAGCTTTTCATCTACTATAAAAATTATAATTCTCTTT
>NW_024034829.1:0-4976 GCF_002237135.1 Teleopsis dalmanni | reverse complement strand
TAGAGTAGTATATTTGAGGTACGCCACATACAATGCTGAATATGTACTCGTATGTTCAATGCATATATGTTCATATTTGCTATCTTATGAGTATTTTTACTCTATATATGTGTATGTTTTTACATGGTTTTGAACTAATATCGAAAATTTCTCTAACGTTTGCTTAAAACACTCAAAGTTTACTTGCAAAAAAAAATCACTAAATTACTTAACATAAATCTTCATTGAAATTCCAATTTATTCAATTTTATTCGACTGTCCGGAAACTTCATCTTAAACATGTTCGCATTTTCAAGTTTAAGCAACACCCAATAAGAAAAACTGTTTCCTTTCCAAACAACGCAAACATTAATAATATAAGGTCAACGGAAGTTGCTGCTTAGCCATTAATCGCCTATAAACTATTCCGAAGACTTTTGATGAAGATAAGCTGCATTCGCTGGCTCCACAATTTGCTTCATAAATAAATTTTGACTATGTGGGTGTTTCGGCTTTTAGCTAATATTTATTTTTTTTAATTTATTTTGTATGTTCTAGTCAATGAATTATTAACCCAACAAACTTCCATTTTAACAGCTTGCGCTACTTCTGTGCTGTTTAAGATAAGATAGAAAAATATTGTAAGCACTAATTTATAAATTATGTAAAAAATTGGATATGAAATATTGTAACTAAAACAAACTAAAACAAAAATTGTTTTTATAATGTATGGGATAATATAAGGACCATGTATACAAATATATCATATCGAAGTATTGAAACAAAGGATAACATATTTATTTGGTATAGATTCACACAATCATAAACAGCATAACCCTAATTTTAACAACAAATTTAGTTATAGTTTATCTTATAATCATATAAATAAAACAAATAAAAAAGTAAATAAAGTCTAGGACTGGATATCAATCAATATCGCTAATTAATTGACTTAATTAAATTCATATAATCAATTTATTAGTTATTAATTACATTTTAGTAATTTTTTTTATTATATCATGTATTTGCTATTTATTATAAAACATTTGTTTTATTTATTATATCCAAATTAAATTAAATTTTTGGTATTACATACTATTGTCAATTATTCTATTAATATTGAAACTTAATCTATTATGACTCAAGAGTTAATTAACTTCATTAAGTGTTGCCATACAGAAGAATATGCAAAGCCCACATCAGCAACAAATAACTCTAAAGTCACCGACTAAACAGATGGTATAGGAGTATAATGACATGCAAATTAGCCAATCATACCGATTTTCTGACACTAATAGCGTTTACGAGACTAATATATACATAATTGAACAATTAACCTTAAGAATTCACTATATTTGTTGACAGGTGGACTGCATTGTAAGCCAAACAGTTTAATTGAGAGTTGCAATTAAATACGAAATCTGAGCATTACTCATCCCAAAGCCTCTGTTTGTTGGGTACTTTTTCATATAGAAATTGCAAAGGTTCTGGTAACAGATGAGATAGAAAAAGCTCAGTCTTAAACATATATTAGTTCTATATTTCGTTACCTAACCCGATGTGGATATGACGATAACAGATGAATTTACGATTATAATGACGAAAAAACATAACTGAGTTCAATAAATCATTAACTAGTGGAGAAAACAATCATGTCGCTGAGATATTAACGCCCAGATTAGGTGAAATACTAATAAATGATCTCTGGTCTTTAGCAAACCTGTAGTTCATGTGGTTTATGAAGCGCTAAAGCACTACTGTTCAATTGCGCTCTTGCTTCAACGATTGCATACTCCAACAGACGGATTATGTAAGAGTTACCATTATAAAGAAGAAGTGGAATCCATTAATCACTATTTATTAATTTCCCCAGAACTGAAGGAACAGAACTGATCTCCTAAGCTTGATCTTGAGGTTTAAATGAATTAACAAAGTCAACCTAACTCCATGTTAGGGTTATCTAATCTATTTAATCAAATCTGAAAATAAAGAAAAATCTTTCTGATTGATTAAACCTACATCAAACCGCGGAGCATTATGCCACATTTCGACAAGCGGATTCTGACACAATAAGAAGGTTCAATCACTATCTATGTCTTTCTTCACGACTCGCGATAAACTGGTCTTATTTTACAAGTTTAACCTAGACGATCAAATGATTTAATGAGGTCATCACATTGAATTAAATTGGAAATAATAATTAAAGTGGCAATATGAGATATGAGTATATATGTATATAAACAAACCCTCTCAAAGCTACCTTACCTATACATAAAGAAATAGCTATATAATACATTATTTTCAGTCTTTGTCTTAAGTAGGATAAAAGACTTTTTTTAAAACTGAAAATATGTGTGCATTTGCATAATTCATCATTTTTTAAAATATTAAAATTTTATACAAAACCAATAATCTCAAAGGCAACAAATTTTCATATTCCATAAAAGTGCCAGTATCCTTTAAAATAATTTTTTTTCTAAAATAGTTTTTTCAACAAACGTGGCATTTTATAACACATTCGCATTACTTTTAACACTTTGCATACAATAAAGGACCTTGTAGCCAATTTACAAAGCTTGAAAAACATTAGATCCTTTGGGAGGCAGAAGTAGCAAATGCAATTGCAACTGTTTTTATGCAGTGCATATGCAAAACATAAACAAATTATTTACGCAACTGCTCAGATACAATGGAAAACCGCGTTGGTTTCAGCTGAAAGTGAAGAAAGTTCCTTTCACTTTTCCAAAAAAAAACAGAAAATCCGAAATAAAAATGTGAAACTGGAAAATTCATAGCATTGCAGTATCGTTCCATTGCATGCAAATGCCAGCAAAGCGCAGAGGCTGTGCTATTTTTCATACATTTTCTCTGCGATAAAAAGGAAAATATTTCCACACATTACTCGAGGGTAATGTGAGATTTTTGTATAAAAACACAGCAAAAAAAAAAACTCTTGAAGAAATTGTTTATTTTTTATTTAAGCTAATTTAAAATTCGTTTATACAAAGTTAATAAAAGAATACAAACTTATTTGGAAGGAGCGATTTATTTATTCCTTATGCCAGAATAAGTGATAAATAAGTTTAAATCAAAACGATATTCTAGCTAATAATAAATTATATACTATGTTATAAAATAAATTAATGATGATTTATTAAAATTATTATCACATTTTGACTACAAAAATATTTAGGGTAGGTGAGGTTATACCGGCCATTCAAAGGAACTTAACTTAAATCAACTTTAATAAACATTTAAGTTTATTTAAAATATCTATTAGCATTGTACATATTAGGATATACTGGTTAATAATAAATTATGTATTATGTTTTAATATAAATGATGTTGATTTCTTAAAATTATTTTCACATTTTTACTATAAACACAGCAAGTGAATTTGTTAATAAAACTTTCACAGCAAAGTAACAAGACTCCAGAAAAATGTGCGAACATAAAAGTAAACTACGGTTTTGGATGAGTTGGTTAAGGTGCACTGACTCTGAACTACAAATTTGGCAGGGCACGAGTTCAATTCCTGATACTTGCAATCTCAAAAAAATTATTTACGAATAATTAAAAACAACAAATAATTCCAAGTCCACTGATGATGGGTATTTGGCAATACTCGAAACAGCTGTATGGTCAATTAATTAAAATAATATAATGAAGAATTTTTGTTGTTCTATTTCATCACTGTTCGGAAAACCTCTTCATTTTTACTATATAGAAACTTAAGTTTATTTAAAGTATCTATTTGCATTGCATATGTTATATTGGGATACTCTAGTTAATAATAAATTATATGTTATATTATAATATAAATTAATGATGATTTTTTTAAATTATTTTTATATTTTTACTATATAAAAATTTAAGTTTCTTTAAAGTATCTATTTGCATTGCATATGTTATATTGGGATACTCTAGTTAATAATAAATTATATGTTATAGTATAATATAAATTAATGATGATTTTTTTAAATTATTTTTATATTTTTACTATATAAAAATTTAAGTTTCTTTAAAGTATCTATTTGCATTGCATATGTTATATTGGGATACTCTAGTTAATAATAAATTATATGTTATAGTATAATATAAATTAATGATGATTTTTTAAAATTATTTTTATATTTTTACTACATAAAAATTTAAGTTTCTTTAAAGTATCTATGTGCTAGCATTTTTTTTTTTTTTTGTAACCTTGACAGACGAGAACAAACATTTTACAGAAAAGCGCGAATGGATTTTAAATGAGAACGCGGCACAAAATTTTAATTAATTACATAGAAAGAATTTTTTGCGAAATGCACGTTCTCAAATGCCTTTTGTAATGTTGAGAGAAATTCTTATATTAATGAAAAAAATGCATTGCTTACATTCTTGGTGCTTTAATTATATTTAAATATACAAAAAAGTACAAAGGAAATGAATTTCGGAATCTTTGTACATCATGAAATTTTTTTTTATTTTAAATCAGTTCAAAGTAATTTTTTCCTAAAAAATATATTTTTAAATAAACTTAAATTTGTAAAGAACAAAAGCACTCCTTTCTTCTATAAAATGAATAAAATACGCAGAATTTTAATATTATTAAAGAGCCAGTTCAAAATTGCTAACCATAAAGTTATAATTAGAATAAATAAAAAACAAGAATTTCCTGCAAAGGTTTCTTTTTGCAATAATAGCTATTTAATATCAACTAATACCATATTATAGACACTATACCAATAAATAGTGCAAACACCAAGAAAATGTGTTAAAAAAATGGAGGATTAAACGCAAATCGAATATTACAATATCTTACAAACAGTTCTAAGGGGGAATAACTCTTGCCAAAGAGGAGATGTTTTAGTTCGTATACTACATATTAATGTTAAGGAGTCGGGCACATCATGCCGACGACGGTCTATCTATGACAAGAGGCCGTCCAGAGCACGAAGCTCAAACGTCAGTTTTTGTCGTCATTTCATTACATCCATTATCGTTGCAGTGAT
>NW_024034827.1:0-4977 GCF_002237135.1 Teleopsis dalmanni | reverse complement strand
ATTGTTATATTATTCTGTTTAATGAATTATTATTATATAGACATATTGAATTAATTGCTGCAAGTTAATTGCTAGACTCATTAAATTTGATGAATGTTACCAATATATGAAGCGTAAACGAAACATTGGACCACTAATTTTAAACAGCAAAAAACACAAGTGCAAAAAAGATTTAATGAAATAAGTGTTATTTAACACTTACTTTGTGCTCAATGGTCGTTTGTAGATTCTTATCCAAATGCACCTTTATAATTTGGGTGCCATCCAATTTGGCACAAATACGTTTGCCTACGATCTCTGCTGGAAACACTAAATCTTCTCATAATAAAATACACAGCAGTTAAATACCGCGACGGATTAGTTGCACCGTCTTGTTTTTACGAAAACTTTGTGTTCTCGGGTTCACATCAATCTGTACGTGCTGATTAATCTTCCTCTTTGAAGTGCCTTGCAAACCCTTATGAAATATTTTTCCATCCACCAGAAACTCCATCTCGAAAATATATTACCGGTTGAGTAGGGATTCTTTGGGCGTTCAATTTTTCTTCTAGTCCGATTCATGTTAAATTTCTTTATTTACAGTTACGTTTGGTTATGATAAACCAAAAATGTAGTAATAAATTCGAAGTTCAAGAAATGAAGATAACCGACACGAGCACCACTCAATATGGTGAATGCAACAAAAATTTTTTAAATCGTGAATAACAGTAAATAGCAATGCAAAAAATTTACAATATTTTTTCAATGTTACAACAAAACTTTATAGACAATGTACGGTAATTATGCGTACTCGTTCTCGTATTCGTACAACAGAAATTATTTTCAAATAATTCCTTATCCTTATGCAAATCATGCAAAATTGTTATATTATTCTGTTTAATGAATTATTATTATTAAGACATATTGAATTAATTGCTGCAAGTTAATTGCTACACTCATTAAATTTGATGAATGTTACCAATATATGAATAAGCTACAATTCAGTTTGAGCAATGAAGCGTAAACGAAACATTGGACCACTAATTTTAAACAGCAAAAAACACAAGCGCAAAAAAAGATTTAATGAAATAAGTGTTATTTAACACTTACTTTGTGCTCAATGGTCGTTTGTAGATTCTTATCCAAATGCACCTTTATATATAATTTGGGTGCCATCCAATTTGGCACGAATACGTTTGCCTACGATCTCTGCTGAAAACACTAAATCTTCTAAAATAAAATACACAGCAGTTAAACTACGCGAACGGATTATTGCACCGTCTTGTTTTTACGAAAACTTTGTAGTTACTCGTTCACTATCTAAGTCTTTACGGTGCTGATATAACTCTTCCTCTTCAAGTGGTCCTTGCAAACCCTTATGAAATATTTTTCTCATCCACCAGAAACTCCATCTCGAAAATATATTACCGGTTGAGTAGGGATTCTTTGGGCGTTCAATTTTTCTTCTAGTCCGATTCATGTTAAATTTCTTTATTTACAGTTACGTTTGGTTATGATAAACCAAAAATGTAGTAATAAATTCGAAGTTCAAGAAATGAAGATAACCGACACGAGCACCACTCAATATGGTGAATGCAACAAAAATTTTTTAAATCGTGAATAACAGTAAATAGCAATGCAAAAAATTTACAACACTTTTTCAATGTTACAACAAAACTTTATAGACAATGTACGATAATTACGCGTACTCGTTCTCGTATTCGTACAACAGAAATTATTTTCAAATAATTCCTTATGCAAATCATGCAAAATTGTTATATTATTCTGTTTAATGAATTATTATTATTTAGTCATATTGAATTAATTGCTGCAAGTTAATTGCTAGACTCATTAAATTTGATGAATGTTACCAATATATAAATGAGCTACAATTCAGTTTCAGCAATGAAGCGTAAACGAAACATTGGACCACTAATTTTAAACAGCAAAAAACACAAGTGCAAAAAAAGATTTAATGAAATAAGTGTTATTTAACACTTACTTTGGGCTCAATGGTCGTTTGTAGATTCTTATCCAAATGCACCTTTATAATTTGGGTGCCATCCAATTTGGCACGAATACGTTTGCCTACATTCTCTGCTGGAAACCAATCTTCTAAAAAATAAATACACAGCAGTAAACTACGCGAACGGTTATTGCCCTCTTGTTTTACGAAAACTTTGTAGTTACTTCGTTCACTTATCTAATCTTTACGTGCTGACTATAGTCTCTCTTCAATGTTCTTGTGCAAACACCACTTATGAAATATTTTTCTCATCCACCAGAAACTCCATCTCGAAAATATATTAGCGGTTGAGTAGGGATTCTTTGGGCGTTCAATTTTTCTTCTAGTCCGATTCATGTTAAATTTCTTTATTTACAGTTACGTTTGGTTATGATAAACCAAAAATGTAGTAATAAATTCGAAGTTCAAGAAATGAAGATAACCGACACGAGCACCACTCAATATGGTAAATGCAACAAAAATTTTTTAAATCGTGAATAACAGTAAATAGCCATGCAAAAAATTTACAACACTTTTTCAATGTTACAACAAAACTTTATAGACAATTGTACGGTAATTATGCGTACTCGTTCTCGTATTCGTACAACAGAAATTATTTTCAAATAATTCCTTATCCTTATGCAAATCATGCAAAATTGTTATATTATTCTGTTTAATGAATTATTATTATTAAGACATATTGAATTAATTGCTGCAAGTTAATTGCTACACTCATTAAATTTGATGAATGTTACCAATATATGAATAAGCTACAATTCAGTTTGAGCAATGAAGCGTAAACGAAACATTGGACCACTAATTTTAAACAGCAAAAAACACAAGTGCAAAAAAAGATTTAATGAAATAAGTGTTATTTAACACTTACTTTGTGCTCAATGGTCGTTTGTAGATTCTTATCCAAATGCACCTTTATAATTTGGGTGCCATCAAATTTGGCACGAATACGTTTGCCTACGATCTCTGCTGGAAACACTAAATCTTCTAAAATAAAATACACAGCAGTTAAACTACGCGAACGGATTATTGCACCGTCTTGTTTTTACGAAAACTTTGTAGTTACTCGTTCACTATCTAAGTCTTTACGGTGCTGATATAACTCTTCCTCTTCAAGTGGTCCTTGCAAACCCTTATGAAATATTTTTCTCATCCACCAGAAACTCCATCTCGAAAATATATTACCGGTTGAGTAGGGATTCTTTGGGCGTTCAATTTTTCTTCTAGTCCGATTCATGTTAAATTTCTTTATTTACAGTTACGTTTGGTTATGATAAACCAAAAATGTAGTAATAAATTCGAAGTTCAAGAAATGAAGATAACCGACACGAGCACCACTCAATATGGTGAATGCAACAAAAATTTTTTAAATCGTGAATAACAGTAAATAGCAATGCAAAAAATTTACAATATTTTTTCAATGTTACAACAAAACTTTATAGACAATGTACGGTAATTATGCGTACTCGTTCTCGTATTCGTACAACAGAAATTATTTTCAAATAATTCCTTATCCTTATGCAAATCATGCAAAATTGTTATATTATTCTGTTTAATGAATTATTATTATTAAGACATATTGAATTAATTGCTGCAAGTTAATTGCTACACTCATTAAATTTGATGAATGTTACCAATATATGAATAAGCTACAATTCAGTTTGAGCAATGAAGCGTAAACGAAACATTGGACCACTAATTTTAAACAGCAAAAAACACAAGCGCAAAAAAAGATTTATGAATAGTGTTTTTAACACTTTACTTTGGCTCCAATGGTCGTTGTAGATCTTATCCAAATGCACCTTTATATATAATTTGGGTGCCATCCAATTTGGCACGAATACGTTTGCCTACGATCTCTGCTGAAAACACTAAATCTTCTAAAATAAAATACACAGCAGTTAAACTACGCGAACGGATTATTGCACCGTCTTGTTTTTACGAAAACTTTGTAGTTACTCGTTCACTATCTAAGTCTTTACGGTGCTGATATAACTCTTCCTCTTCAAGTGGTCCTTGCAAACCCTTATGAAATATATTTCTCATCCACCAGAAACTCCATCTCGAAAATATATTAGCGGTTGAGTAGGGATTCTTTGGGCGTTCAATTTTTCTTCTAGTCCGATTGATGTTAAATTTCTTTATTTACAGTTACGTTTGATTATGATAAACCAAAAATGTAGTAATAAATTCGAAGTTCAAGAAATGAAGATAACCGACACGAGCACCACTCAAATATGGTAAATGCAACAAAAATTTCTTAAATCGTGAATAACAGTAAATAACAATGCAAAAAATTTACAATATTTTTTCAATGTTACAACAAAACTTTATAGACAATGTACGGTAATTATGCGTACTCGTTCTCGTATTCGTACAACAGAAATTATTTTCAAATAATTCCTTATCCTTATGCAAATCATGCAAAATTGTTATATTATTCTGTTTAATGAATTATTATTATTAAGACATATTGAATTAATTGCTGCAAGTTAATTGCTACACTCATTAAATTTGATGAATGTTACCAATATATGAATAAGCTACAATTCAGTTTGAGCAATGAAGCGTAAACGAAACATTGGACCACTAATTTTAAACAGCAAAAAACACAAGCGCAAAAAAAGATTTAATGAAATAAGTGTTATTTAACACTTACTTTGTGCTCAATGGTCGTTTGTAGATTCTTATCCAAATGCACCTTTATATATAATTTGGGTGCCATCCAATTTGGCACGAATACGTTTGCCTACGATCTCTGCTGGAAACACTAAATCTTCTAAAATAAAATACACAGCAGTTAAACTACGCGAACGGATTATTGCACAGTCTTGTTTTTACGAAAACTTTGTAGTTACTCGTTCACTATCTAAGTCTTTACGGTGCTGATATAAGTCTTCCTCTTCAAGTGGTCCTTGCAAACCCTTATGAAATATTTTTTTCATCCACCAGAAACTCCATCTCGAAAATATATTAGC
>NW_024034826.1:0-4977 GCF_002237135.1 Teleopsis dalmanni | reverse complement strand
TTTTCTCTTATTTTTTAGTGCCAAAATAATTCAAACAAATCAAAAAAAAACTCTGTAACTAAACGCAAGCTGACATAATCCATGAATTGCCAATTACTTTCGTACGTGATCCATATCGGTTTAGCAAAGATGATCCAGATCATTGTTTGCTGAAACGTAGCTTATGTTGTGTAAGAGAGTAAATATAAAATAAATTGCTTTTGATTTTTTCATAATTCTATTACATATTATTGTTTTTATGCACTTTAAACATTGCCACATATGTGTAATTCTTTATTTGCTGCTAAAATTTAAGTTTAATTTTTATATCTCCTAATATATACTCCTGTCTATAATAAATTACTAAAGAAGAAATTAATAAACCAAGGGTTATAAGTATTCATGTTATTCAATTCAATCTTATTCAATCAAAAATGTTAGTAAAATTCTGGTTGTACTTAAAAAAAAATTAATTCTAACTCTAGAATAATTTTTATTAATAAATAACAACCCTAAAAAATGAAATTGTGCAAAACTAATTAATAATCAAAATCCTATTATTTATAATTTTTATGATTTAAAACAATATCTTAAACATTGGACAATACAAATTAACGTTTTAATTAAACAATTTAAATTAGAATTAAAAATATATTAATTCAGTTTTTATAATTATAACTTTAAAGAAAATTAATGTACCATTAACATTATAAATTCATGAATATTTCTCATTCTAAATGAATAAACTTCTGAATAAATTTTCCCATGTTGATAATAAGAATACCAACTTGTATTATTATCAATGCTCAAACCTCCAATCATCATTATACGATTGGAAATTTGTCATTACCTTGCTTACATAACCCAACAAGTGGGTTATCCAACTAAGCCTCCAGAATGTCGCTAAATACGAACAAACGGGCACAGTGATGATGGTCAATGGAATAAATATATATTTACTTAACCTTTTAAACCTTTATTGATGGCTAACTAACCCAATTTTAATACTCAAGAAAAACACACCGATGAAATTGACGTGGCTGCTGAGTCTACTATTGTCCAACAGGACCATGCAAAAAGAACAATTTTTCCATCGACCTTGAATGGGCTTATCTCTGCTAAACGTAATGCGAGACGAGATTGGCAAAGATACCGTTCTCCCAGATCTAAACTCAGCCTCTATATAGCGACTAAAGCCCTGAAAAAAGCCCTTGATGAGGAAAGAAACAATTCAATACAAAATTATTTAGAAAGCCTTGGCTCTCAAAAAGAGCATAACTATTCCCTATGGAAAGCTGCAAAGAAATGTAAAGCCCCAATTAAAAGAGAACCTCCTATACGCAAACAAGATGGCTCTTGGGCTCGTAGCGATGAAGAAAAAGGAACTACTCTGGCATTACACCTACAGAATGTTTTTCAGCCAAATCCCCAAATCAATGATTTCCAGCATAACATATCTATCTTAGCTGACATACAAAACCCTCCAATTATAGAGCTTTCGGAATTGAAAGAAGTTATAAATAACATTAACCCAAAAAAAGCACCTGGACAAGACCAAATAAATGGGAAAATGATTAAAAACTTGCCGAACTCAGCGATCGTCTTCATTCTCACCATTTTTAACAGCATAATGTCTCTTGGGTACTTCCCGATGCATTGGAAAACTTCGCTGATAAAAATGATCCCTAAGCCTGGAAAAGATCCCTCAGTTGCTACATAATATCGACTAATAAGTCTGTTGCCACAAATATCAAACATTTTCGAAAAACTCCTAATTAAAAAAATACTGATTTCCTTGCCGATGGAAAACATAATTCCGGACCATCAATTTGGTTTTCGCAAAGAGCATGGAACAATTGAACAGGTCCTTAGAATAACTAACGAAATACACTTAGCTTTACATTCAAAACAATATTGTACGGTAGTTTTTCTTTATGCAGCGCAGGCATTTGATAAAGTGTGGCTTGAAGGACTTTTATTTAAAATAACGCTCTCGCTTCCAAAAAATTTTCATTAACTTCTAAAATCCTACGTGATTCATTGAAAATATAGGGTCAGGCACAAATCGTTTACTTCGCAAGAGTACGATATCAACGCTGGAGTTCCTCAGGGTAGCGTCCTCGGGCCGCTTCTATACTTAATCTATACATCTGATATTCCACAATACCTAAACTATTTGCTGACGACGTTCGCCGACGACACTGCCATAGTTAGTTCCGATCGTGATCGCACTATAGCGTCACAAAATTCATCCACGCATCTTGGTTTGATTGAAGAGTGGCTTACAAAATGGAGAATCAAGGTGAATGAAACCAAATCTGTTCAAGTAACTTTTACTCTAAGGAGTGAAACATGTCCTGCAGTTAAAATTAATAATGTGGATATCGACCAATCACATTCTGTAAAATATCTGGGAATTCATCTAGATAGAAGGTTCACGTGGACTAGTCATATTAAATCCAAAAGATGTCAATTGAATCTTAAATATAGAGAATTGTACTGGCTTCTAAATTGCAACTCTAAACTCAGTCTCGATAACAAATTGTTAATTTATAAATCAATATTAAAGCCGATTTGGACTTATGGTATTGAACTGTGGTGTTCAGCGAGCTATACAAATATAGAAAAAATCCAGAGAGTACAAAAAAAATTCTCCGACAAGCTACGTGCACCCCATGGTACGTCAAAAACAAGAACCTACACAAAGATCTTAATTTACCAACTGTTGAAGAAGTTATTCGTCAATACATACCTAAATTTCGAGAGAGACTCAAGTCGCATCCAAATCCTCATGTTCGATACTTATCTTCTGCAACTGCACCAAATCGTCTTAAAAGAAAATCCTTGATACATATGAATTCTCTATCTCAATAGCATACATTTTATTTTGTTAAGATTTGCAAAATTATTGTCAATTTCCATTTTAGACAGAAATAAATAAATAATCAGGTTTAAAAAAAAAAAAAGAAAAATCTTACCTATATTATCATATACATATATATATTAATATAAAAGATATAAAAATATAAAAAAATATATAAAAATACAAAAAACTATATAAAAACTATAAAAATATAAAAATAATAATACATATAAAAATATATAATAAAAATATAGAAAGATATAAATTATAGAAAAATATATAACAAAACATCAGTTAAAATGTGTTCGGCCGATCCATATGAGATGCCCAACAGCACTAAAATCTCTCTAATCGGTTCACAACGATTTTCCAACACGATCTGCTACGCCGATTCAATGTTTTCTTCAGTAATAAAAGTTGTTGGACGGCCAGGGATCTCATCGTGGTCCAAGCTTGTACGACCGTCTTTGAACCTTTTAAACCATTCGTATACTCGTGGTTGCGACACACGCCAATC
Organism: Teleopsis dalmanni; assembly: GCF_002237135.1. Taxonomy (NCBI): domain Eukaryota; kingdom Metazoa; phylum Arthropoda; class Insecta; order Diptera; family Diopsidae; genus Teleopsis; species Teleopsis dalmanni. Next base: position 1,618 of record NW_024034826.1, on the reverse strand, counting down.
ACCAAAGGCCTTTTTTAACATTTTCAACGTTTCGGCACACTTGAATCCATTTACAACACAAAATTTAATGCACGGACGTTGTTCTAATTTTTGATCCATTATAAAAATCGCCACACGAAAATTTTTCAACTTCTTTGTATAGACGCCAAACAAAAACTAATCGTACGATATGTGTTAAACTTTGACAGAAAAATTTGCCGATTGGATAAGCGCGGAAATTCAAAAATTAAAATTCACAAGGTATACTTAACTATTTTTTTATTGGTGATCACAAGCTATACTTAACTATTATTCTAGAAATTATATAAAACATTAAAAAATTATATAAAAATAACATAAAACTAGAAATACTGCCACATTATCGGTGTTGTGTCTCACAACGACTTTATTTATTCAAATTCCTCTTAAAAAAAATAAAACAATATTTGTATTGCTGCCGTTGTTGTTATTGCTGTTGATAAAGTTGCTGTTGTTGATGTCGTGTTTGCTGTTGGTAAAATTGCTGTTGTTGATTTCGTTGTTGCTGCGATGGTGTTGCTGCTGATGGACTCAATTTCACCTTTTATTGTTATATATCTTTGTTGTGATTTCCTCTTAATGTTTCTATGACTTTTACTTTGTTGTTGTTTTTTGTAACTGTTCCTTCCTCTTCTTTGTTCTATATTTAGAATATGTTTTTTATCACATCTTGGTTTTGCTTGCAATAGAAATATGTCTTTTTTTCGTTAATTATTTATCATTAATATGACCAATTTATATGCAAAAAATTATTAGTTTTAATATTTTCAGGTTTTTATTATAAGGTTAATTCACTTAATTTGTTTTAATCCTATACTTAATTGTTGTTTTAACAGTATGGTTAAATAAATATCCAAATTTTAACATACAAATTAATTCACTTATTTTTAATTTATAGATTATACTTAATTGTGCTCTTCAACAATAGAATAGAAATAAACAGGGTACTAGCTCCCACTGGAGCAGAGCACTGCGACCAGATTGATCTTTTGTGCCGTAACTGACCCTAATTGAACAGAAGACATTCCGCTTTCCGAATGAAGGCCAGAATGTCGTCCGTTGAGGACCTCCTAATGTCAGAAGGAGAGAGCAGCTCTCCTCCCAGTGATTTCCTCCTTGCCCAGATCAAGGCTAGGCAGTGACAGAGAATGTGAATCGTAGTCTCGTCTGCTTCTAAGCAGAGTCGACACTCCATCTCTTCGGACAGACCTATTTTGTTAAGGTGATAACGCAGTCCATGGTGACCCGTTAAATATCCCACCAGCAACCTCAAATCTGATCTGCTGAGGAGGGATGCCTTGCCATAACTATATGGATGAACCAGCTGTTTTCCCTGACGGTTACCTCGATTGTCACTCCAGTAGCGACCTCTCTCGGCTGAGATCCATTTATCAATTAGATAACTAGTTGTAGACCAACTTAGTCCACAATAGGGTTCTGGTCCACAGAGTTTAGTTGCAGAACCTGCCCTTGCAAGGCTGTCGGCAGATTCATTTCCTTTTATACCTGTGTGTCCAGGCACCCAGCAAAGCGTCACCTTATTTCTGCTTGCCAGCTGTTGCAACATATCAAAGCAGTCTAATGAAAGTTTTGAGAAAAA
>NW_024034825.1:0-4977 GCF_002237135.1 Teleopsis dalmanni | reverse complement strand
TGAAAAAAAAGTTTTATTGAAATTATAATTTTTTATAAATAATTAACTAAATCGTAGCATATACCTATTACGTAATTGTGCATGCCAGCTAAAAGGTATGAAATAGAAAACAGAGCACAGTCGCTGAACTAATTATTGTGTTTTGCGCATAGTTTTTAACCGATTTTGCTCATCAGTATCTTATTAAAAAGATATTTTAATTATCTATCAAATGAGTATATATTAATAAGTGTTGAAACAAGTAACAAGGATAAAAAATGACCTTGAATTGAAAAATTACTATTTTTTGTCCTGAAAACCCAACTTTGCTCGAGTGGCGTAACGTCATTTTTAATCCTATTGCTCCAAAACTTTGGGAATATCATTTTTTTGGTCAATGGCATATTCCTAAGGGGTGCGCTTATTCAAAACTTCATTTTTAATTTTCCCCCTTATAACGTGAGCCACCCTAATGCTACATAGAGGGATGTCTCGAAGTTCATCAAGATCCTCAAAAAAGAAAGCCCCCAAAAATTTAAGGCGACGCCGTGCATGTGCCGGACACGAAGAAAGCAGGTGAGAGGCACTTTCGTCATCCTCCCCACAAATGCGGCAAAAATGGTTGAACGGTAGATTTAGTCTCCTAGCATGATTACCTAGAATACAATGACCTGTTAGTAAACCTACTACAAGACTGATATCTCTACGGGACAACTCTAAGAGAGATTTCGATTTTCTATTGTTGGTCTGGGGCTACATTGCATACAGATGCCTGCATATCTCAGAGTCTTCCCATCTTTTGTTAAAAAGTTCGGTACAGGAAGAACTCAAAATCAATTTGCATGAAGTTAACGATATGCCCAGATTGTGTAGGTGTTCCGAGTGGTTCCCTGAAGCACCACGTCTGGCTAGCTCGTCTGCTTTACAATTGCCGTAAATATCCCTATGACCGGGAACCCAGATTAGAGAAGTATTGAACTGCGTCGACATCTCATTTAGAGATGTGTAGCAGTCAAGGACCGTCCTAGATGTGAATTGGACAGAACTCAAGGACTTTGAAGCAGCTTGACTATCCGATAGTATATATATATTCCTTTCAAGTATATTACCTACTTCTGGACAAGCTAAAGCTTCCTTAATGGCAATTACTTCTGCCTGAAAAACACTACAGTGATCCGGAAGTCTATAGAAGGAGGATATATTCAGCCCCTCTGAGAAAACTCCACTGCCTACGCCGCTCCCAGTCCTTGAACCATCAGTAAAAATTTTACAGACCCTCACCCAGGGAGGGACCTCCTGATAACTAAGCTTCCCTGGATGGGAATCTAACAATAAATTTTCTATCAAAATCAAGAATCGGAGAGGTGTAGTCAATGTTATTTGGAGTAGGACTGAAAATATTTAGAATCGAGCCGTGCCCATAATCACTAGCCTTCCATTGTGAAGTAGCCTTAAGTCTTAGGGCAGATGATGCTGCCAACTGCTTACAGATGATGTCAAGTGGCATTAAGTGGAGCATTAGATCTAATGCTATAGATGGTGTTGTACACAGAGCACCACTTATACAGAGTTCAGCCCTGCGCTGAACCCTGTTAAGTACCGTACAGTACGAAGATTTATCATGTCCACCATATGGCAGTGCCATACAGAAGTATTGGTCTAATGACAGCAGCGTATAGCCATTGAGCGATACGTGGTTGCAAACCCCACCTTTTACGAATAGCTTTTTGACAAAGGAGCAAAGCAATGTTTGCTTTCCTAGCCCGCTCAAAAACATTTTCTTTCCAGCTCAGTTTCCTATCGAAAACAATGCCTAAAAATTTTGCTTTCTCAATATATTGTATCGCAGAACCTTTAATATAGAGTGGAGAAAGATTTGGAACCCTATATTTTCTGGTAAATACTACGATTTCTGTTTTTCTGGGGTTAACCCCGAGACCACATGTCAGTGTCCAATTGTAGTAATAGTAGCATATTTTCCAGTAACTGTTAATGCAATGTCATCCGCATATGCAACTGTCCCGCATCCCGCTCTCCCCAGTTTTTGTAACAGTTCATTCACCGCTATATTTCAGAAGAGGGGAGAGAGTACGCCCACTTGGGGGGTACCTCTATTGACCCGTCTGTGTGTTGCTGATACACCCATTTGTGCTTCAATAATTCTGCCAGTTAGTAACTGACCGATAAAGCTGATAAGCGCATCCTCAACACCCAGACGCGAGAGTGCGCTAGCTATTGCACTGGGAAGAATGTTGTTAAAAGCTCCTTCAATATCTACGAAAGCCACTATACAAAATTCCTTTACTTTAAGAGTTTTTTCAATAGTACAGGTGAGGGCATGGAGTGCTGTCTCTATGGATTTACCCTTAGTGTAGGCGTGTTGTGTCGGTGACCAAAGATTGGGATCTATAACGCGCCTTATTTCAATGTCTAAAATTCTTTCTAAAGCTTTCAGCATGAAAGATGAAAGACTAATTGGACGGAGTTCATTAGGGTTACTATGAGAGGTTTTACCTTAGGAATAAAAACAACTCTAACCTTTCTCCATTGAGTTGGAACATAATTAAAAATGAGACAATATTTAAAAATGGTCAGAAGACAGTTTTGTATTTGATCCCAAGAGTTTTGCAGCTCAATAGGATGAATACCATCCGGTCCTGACGATTTGTATGGCTTAAAGCTAAAAACGGCCAATTTTAGAGTTTGTAGGTTTAACTTGATAGAGTTTACCGGTGCGTAGTTTAAACATTCTGAGGATTCCGCCGAAGCAAAGGATCCAGGAAAGTGGGTATCTAGTAATAAATCTAGTGACTCCTTATTGTTATTTGACCAAGTCCCATCCGGTTTTCTTAGCAACTCAGGGACAGATGGATTTTTAGATAGGATTTTGCGTAGTCTAGAGGTTTCAGAGTCCTCTTAGACTTACGTAGTTCTTTCTTATAATTCTACAGAGAGATCTTGTATTCAGACCAGTCACTCTCATTCCTATTTAGCTTTGCCCTATTAAAAAGTCTCCTGCATTCTTTCCTCAACTGACCTAGGTTTCTATTCCACCAGAGTGGGTTACACTTCCTACTAGGTCGAGTAGAAGGACAGGCAAGGTTAAAAACTTCATTAAGTATTGAGGTAAGATATCCTACCTTCTCGTCCAGATCATTTATATTCTCTGGCGGATAAAGAGTAGTATTTGTCAACAGCTCATTTATAGATGATTTGTACTTTGTCCAGTTTGTATTCCTGACATTTCTGAAAGTTTCTAAACTGGGGGTACTTGATTTCTTTAAGTTTATAAAAAATTCTAAAATCATATGGTCTGAAAAAGAGTGTCTAGTGGACACTTTCCATTTTCTGATAGAACCATGAATTTTGGCAGTAGTCACGGTAATGTCTAGAACTTCCTGCCTGTTTTTGGTAACAAAAGTCGGCCTATTACCGTCATTACATATAAAGAGATTATTACTAAAAATAAAATCGAAAAGTAACTCACCACGTTCATTCGTGTTTGAGCTGCCCCATATTTCATGGTGAGCATTTGCGTCGTAACCCAAAATGATATGTGCACTAAGTCTCCTAGCGTTAATTGTCAGCTGTTTTAGGCTACTTGATGGCAATTCTTCGTGATTATGAGCCATATATGCAGATACCGCCCATATCTGGCCCCAAGGTCCCTCAATACTTACTGCGGTTAGGTCTTTGTCACTATACTGCGAAAGCATGAAAGCGTTATATATTTTGTTTATTAATATGCAGGATCTAGGCTTACCCTTGTTTACCGCATACATTAAGTCAATGTTTTTAGTCCTGAGTCCTCATACAAGATCCTTGAAAACCCATGGCTCTAGCACCAGGACCATATCAGCCTCGTTGTTGCTGAGGCATTGCAACAAGCTGGCGGACGCAGCCTTGCAGTGGTGCAGGTTAATTTGTAGTACCCGCATCATGATTTGTTTTGGATGTGGTAGTGTCCACCACTGTTACGTCAAGCGCGCTATCTTCTTCAGATTCATTTTCAGAGTTCAAAAGTTCTTCTTCGTCAAAAAGATAGCGCGTACCAATACTCTCTTCAGATGTAATTGAAGGAGCTGAAGAGGACATAGTCACGTCCATATTTATTGAATCAGAAGTGGCAGGCAATATTTCTACTGGGCCCACTGAGTTTGCGGTAGCAGACTATATATCGCCCGCTTCCATTATGGTATCAACAGTGCCTTGCGGTGCTGCTGGACCCGTATCATTAGATAAGGATTGCTCCTCGTCCTTTTTATATACCCTCATTGTGATGGCTGAGAAACCGTAGTTAATAACACCATTTGATTTCGCCAAAGTGGCCAAGGATGCTTTGTCAATCACAAAACTGACCGACCTTTATTTACCCTTGACTTCCTCCAGCTTAGTAATCTTCCACGTTGATGTGTTTAACTGTCGGTTTCCTAACCGAATAAGTTCCAGAATCCGCTGAGGATCGGACTGATGGTCTGGTATCCAGGAAAGCGCTCTTGGTCGACTAGGGATTTGCTCCTTAGTAACAACCTTGAGTTTGGCGCCTGGCCATGCCTCACCAATTCTGGAAATGGCTTTGCGAAAAAGATCAACAGAACGCTGATCTGCGCAGGCGATAAGTTTCACATAGTCCTGATGCCATCCACTATCGCGACAAAGGGACCGTCTCCAGAAAAGTCCTTTGATCGACATAAATGTCAAGGAGCTTGAGCTCAATTATGTCCCACTTAGCAGGTGTAATTGTGCCATCCGGGTCATTTTCATCCATTATTAAAGAACCCTTCAGCATGTCGCTAAAGGATTTTGCATTTGTGGCGTTGCCACGAAATTTTGCCTTTTTGGCATCAGATTTTGAAGCTGACTCATCTAATGAGCGCTGTCGCTTCGTAGCAGGTTCCTGCTAATCCTTCGAGGTATCGAGGACCTTCTTAGCCCAGGCAATCCTGGCCTTCATAGATTCGGATGTAACCGAAATATTGCCGTATCTTTCGAGCAATC
>NW_024034824.1:0-4982 GCF_002237135.1 Teleopsis dalmanni | reverse complement strand
GCTTTGAAATTATATAGCTCCGGTTAAAAATTATTATAGTGCATCATATCCATGCCACGTTGAAAATATAATACTGTGTTTTGAAATTATATAGCACCGGTTAAAAATTATTAAAGTGCATCATATCCATGCCACGTTGAAAATATAATACTGTGTTTTGAAATTATATAGCGCCGGCTGAAAATGATTATAGTGCATCGATTTCATGTCATTTTGAAAATATGATACTGTGCTTTGAAATTATATAGCTCCGGCTGAAAATTATTATAATGCACCGAATCCATGCCACGTTGAAAATATTATACTGTGCTTTGAAATTATATAGCTCCGGCTGAAAATGATTAAAGTGCATCGAATCGATGCCACGTTGAAAATATAATACTGTGTTTTCAAATTATAAAGCTCCGGCTGAAAATTAGTAGAGTGCATCGAATCCACGCTACGTTGAAAATATTATACTGTGCTTTGAAATTATATAGCTCCGGCTGAAAATTATTATAATGCATCGAATCCATGCCACGTTGAAAATATTATATTGTGCTTTGAACTTATATAGCTCCGGCTGAAAATTATTATAGTGCATCGATTTCACGCCATTTTGAAAATATAATACTGTGCTTTGAAATTATATAGCTCCGGCTGAAAATTATTATAATGCACCGAATCCATGCCACGTTGAAAATATTATACTGTGCTTTGAAATTATATAGCTCCGGCTGAAAATGATTAAAGTGCATCGAATCGATGCCACGTTGAAAATATAATACTGTGTTTTGAAATTATATAGCTCCGGCTGAAAATTGTTAGAGTTCATCGAATCGATGCTACGTTGAAAATATTATACTGTGCTTTGAAATTATATAGCTCCGGCTGAAAATTATTATAGTGCATCGAATTGATGCCACGTTGAAAATATAATACTGTGTTTTGGAATTATATTGCTTCGGTTAAAAATTATTATAGTGCATCGTATCCATGCTACGTTGAAAATATTATACTGTGTTTTGAAATTATATAGCTCCGGTTGAAAATTATTAAAGTGCATCGTATCCATGCCACGTTGAAAATATAATACTGTGTTTTGAAATTATATAGCTCCGGTTAAAAATTATTATTGTGCATCGAATCCATGCCAAGTTGAAAATATTATACTGTGTTTTGAAATTATATAGGTCCGGCTGAAATTTATTAAAGTACATCGAATCGATGCCACGTTGAAAATATAATACTGTGTTTTGGAATTATATAGCTCCGGCTGAAAATTATTATAATACATCGAATCCATGCCACGTTGAAAATATAATACTTTGCTTTGAAATTATATAGCTCCGGCTGAAAATTATTATAATGCATCGAATCCATGCCACGTTGAAAATATAATACTGTGTTTTGAAATTACAAAGCTTCGGCTGAAAATGATTAAAGTGCATCGAATTTATGCCACGTGGAAAATATAATACTGTGCTTTGAAATTATATAGCTCCGGTTAAAAATTATTATTGTGCATCGAATCCATGCCAAGTTGAAAATATTATACTGTGTTTTGAAATTATATAGCTCCGGCTGAAATTTATTAAAGTACATCGAATCGATGCCACGTTGAAAATATAATACTGTGTTCTGGAATTATATAGCTTCGGCTAAAAATTATTATTGTGCATCGAATCCATGCCACGTTGAAAATATTATACTGTGCTTTGAACTTATATAGCTCCGGCTGAAAATTATTAAAATGCATCGAATCCATGCCACGTTGGAAATATAATGCTGGATTTGAAATTATATAGCTCCGGCTGAAAATTATTATAGTGCATCGAATCGATGACACTTTGAAAATATAATACTGTGCTTTGAAATTATATAGCTCCGGTTAAAAATTATTATTGTGCATCGAATCCATGCCAAGTTGAAAATATAATACTGTGCTTTGAAATTATATAGCTCCGGCTGAAAATTATTAACGTACATCGAATCGATGCCATGTTGAAAATATAATACTGTGTTTTGGAATTATATAGCTTCGGCTAAAAATTAGTAGAGTGCATCGAATCCACGCTACGTTGAAAATATTATACTGTGCTTTGAAATTATATAGCTCCGGCTGAAAATTATTATAATGCATCGAATCCATGCCACGTTGAAAATATAATACTGTGTTTTGAAATTACAAAGCTCCGGCTGAAAATGATTAAAGTGCATCGAATCCATGCCACGTGGAAAATACAATACTGTGCTTTGAAATTATATAGCTCCGGTTAAAAATTATTATTGTGCATCGAATCCATGCCAAGTTGAAAATATTATACTGTGTTTTGAAATTATATAGCTCCGGCTGAAAATTATTAAAGTGCATCGAATCGATGCAATGTTGAAAATATAATACTGTGTTTTGGAATTATATAGCTCCGGCTGAAAATTAGTAGAGTGCATCGAATCCACGCTACATTGAAAATATTATACTGTGCTTTGAAATTATATAGCTCAGGCTGAAAAATATTATAGTGCATCGAATCCATGCCACGTTGAAAATATTATACTGTGTTTCGAGACTATATAGCTCCGGCTGAAAATTATTATCGTACACCGAATCCATGCCACGTTGAACATATTATACTGTGCTTTAAAATTATATAGCTCCGGCTGAAAATTATTATAATACATCGAATCCATGCCACGTTGAAAATATAATACTTTGCTTTGAAATTATATAGCCCCGGCAGAAAATTGTTAAAGTGCATCGAATCGATGCCACGTTGAAAACATAATACTGTGCTTTGAAATTATATAGCTCCGGTTAAAAATTATTATAGCGCATCAAATCCATGCCACGTTGAAAATATTATACTGTGTTTTGAAATTATATAGCTCCGACTGAAAATGATTATAGTGCATCGATTTCACGCCTCTTTGGAAAGATAATACTGTGCTTTGAAACTATATAGCTCCGGCTGAAAATTATTATAGTGCATCGAATCGATGCCACGTTGAAAATATAATACTGTGTTTTGAAATTATATAGCTCCGGCTGAAATTTAGTAGAGTGCATCGAATCCACGCTACCTTGAAAATATTATACTCTGTTTTGAAATTATATAGCTCCGACTGAAAATTATTATAATGCATCGAATCCACGCTACGTTGAAAATATTTTACTGCGCTTTGAAATTATATAGCTCCTGCTGAAAATCATTAAAGTGCATCGCATCCATGCCACGTTGAAAATTTAATACTGTGTTTCGAAATTATATAGCTCCGGCTGAAAATCATTAAAGTGCATCGCATCCATGCCACGTTGAAAATATAATACTGTGTTTCGAAATTATATAGCTCCGGCTGAAAATTAGTAGAGTGCATCGAATCCATGCTACCTTGAAAATGTTATACTGTGCTTTGAAATTATATAGCTCCGGCTGAAAATTATTATAATGCATCGAATCCACGCTACGTTGAAAATATTTTACTGAGCTTTGAAATCATATAGCTCCGGCTACAAAATTGTTAGAGTTCATCGAATCGATGCCACGTTGAGAACATAATACTGTGCTTTGAAATTATATAGCTCCGGTTAAAAATTATTATAGTGCATCGAATCCATGCCACGTTGAAAATATTATACTGTGCTTTGAAACTATATAGCTCCGGCTGAAATTTATTATAATGCATCGAATCGATGCCACGTTGCAAATATAATACTGTGTTTGTGAATTATATAGCTCCGGTTAAAAATTAGTAGAGTGCATCGAATCCACGCTACGTTGAAAATATTATACTGTGACCTGAAATTATATAGCTCCGGCTGAAAATTATTATAATGCATTGAATCCATTCCACGTTGAAAATATAATACTGAGTTTTGAAATTATATAGCTCCGGCTGAAAATTGTTAAAGTTCATCGAATCGATGCCACGTTGAAAACATAATACTGTGCTTTGAAATTATATAGCTACGGTTAAAAATGATTATAGTGCATCGAATCCATGCCACGTTGAAAATATAATACTGTGCTTTGAAATTATATAGCTCCGACTGAAAATGATTATAGTGCATCGATTTCGCGCCACTTTTGAAATATAATACTGTGCTTTGAAATTATATAGCTCCGGCTGAAAATTATTATAATGCATCGAATCCATGCCGCGTTGAAAATATAATACTGTGTTTTGAAATTACATAGCTCCGGCTGAAAATTATTATAATGCATCGAATCAATACCACGTTGAAAATATAATACTGTGTTTTGAAATTATAAAGCTCCGGCTGAAAATTGTTAAAGTTCATCGAATCGATGCCACGTTGAAAACATAATACTGTGCTTTGAAATTATATAGCTCCGGTTAAAAATTATTATAGTGCATCGAATCCATGCCACGTTGAAAATATAATACTGTGACCTGAAATTATATAGCTCCGGCTGAAAATTATTATAATGCATCGAATCCATGCCGCGTTGAAAATATAATACTGTGTTTTGAAATTACATAGCTCCGGCTGAAAATTATTATAATGCATCGAATCAATACCACGTTGAAAATATAATACTGTGTTTTGAAATTATAAAGCTCCGGCTGAAAATTGTTAAAGTTCATCGAATCGATGCCACGTTGAAAACATAATACTGTGCTTTGAAATTATATAGCTCCGGTTAAAAATTATTATAGTGCATCGAATCCATGCCACGTTGAAAATATAATACTGTGTTTTGAAATTATATAGCTCTGGTTAAAAATTATTATAGTGCATCGAATCCATGCCACGTTGAAAATATTATACTGTGCTTTGCAATTATATAGCTCCGGTTAAAAATTGGTAGAGTGCATCGAATCCACGCTACGTTGAAAATATTATACTGTGACCTGAAATTATATAGCTCCGGCTGAAAATTATTATAATGCATCGAATCCATGCCACGTTGAAAATATAATACTGTGTTTTGAAATTATATAGCTCCGGCTGAAAATTGTTAAAGTTCATCGAATCGATG
>NW_024034823.1:0-4987 GCF_002237135.1 Teleopsis dalmanni | reverse complement strand
ATCCACAATAAAATTGGGTCGTCAAAAATGTACCAGTTTTTGAAAATGAGTACCAAACGAAAAAAAAAAAAAAAAAAGTACCAATTTTGGTACTAAAGTACCATAAGTGGCAACCGTGAATACAGTCTCTCCTCCCTTTGAATTTTTTCCATTCCACTCTCATTGTTTTTCAGTTTCAGTTCTTCTGTTGCAGTTTTCAATCTATATCCTTTTTTTATGTGGTGATGACTGTTAATTGATCTGCTCTAAGCGTGCCCGTTTTTTTAAGAATCAGGTAACTGGTTTTCTATTTTTCTTTTTGTTTTCGTGCTTCAAAGTTATTGCTCTTTGAGATGGAGTCGTAAAAGGCAACTAAAGTTTATTGGGTAACAATTGACTTTTGATTCACGACATCCCACCAGAGATGAAATATGGGATTGCTGCAGGTGCCCACAATTTTGGTTGTCCGGAATTCTGAAATAACTTCGTAAGGAAATGTCGTGGTGGCTATGGTTAACATCTAAACTTATATAATGAGGAGCATTTATATTTTTGCTCAATGTGAAGTTCCATTTTTGAAGTGATGATGTGAACCAAAGTAGAGGTTTAAAAGGATAATGCTTCACAGCAAGAAGGAAGTTATATGCAAACTTATACCTTTAATTAGTGTCGACGGAATTTTCTAAATGGCTCGTTTATCGGCGCATTATGCTGATAAATGTGTTGATAACACTGAGGTCTTAACCACGTAAAACAACTAGGACTTATGTCTTATTGCTTCTAGCTATTTCTATCTCCCTCTCTCGCTCGCTCGTTCACTCTCTCCATCTCTGTCACGATCTCTCCCCATGTATCTTTCTCTTGTTTTACCCATCTATCCGTCTCATTTATCTATCTTTCTATTGCCCACACAATTTTTTTCTATCTCAGTTATTCTTCTTTATTTTTTCATCCTTTTGGTGATACTCTGTGGCGATGACCGCTAATAGAAGTACATTTTGGCGCCTGTTGTAAATTCATATTGAATAAATAGAGATATGTATACAATGAAAAAATATGTTTTGAAATTCTTTGACAGAGACAGAGACAGTATGTGATGAATATTGGCTTTCAAAATACTTTAACCTAAGATTTAAAGAAGCTGAGTGTTTTTATGTTTAATGTGATGCACCCTCAGTTTTATAAAGTACTATACATCCATCCATTGCACTACTAGTATTATAATCGCATAACACCATTCATTAGTTTAGTAGCTGAAACATCACTGAGCTTACGTTAACGTTAATAATTAAGGAGCAAAAGATTTGAATAGTTTCTTATGACAACTATATCGCTTCTATTATTTGTAGCACTTAAGTAAAATTTGCAGTTACTTCGTTTGTTACTGTTAATTAAATAAACAATTGTTCTTTGATTTAAAGTAATTAAGTAAAATAGTTGTACACTTATTATATTTACATACTTTATAAAATTAATTATATTATGTAAAAGTATGTAGGCTTGTTTAATTGAGTTAAGTCTACAATTCCCAACAATATGGATTGATAAAAATACATCTCACCTAAATACATAACCCTAAAAAATAAAACTGAACCTTGTTTGTATTATGTTTATAAAAAAAATTAAATAATATAATAAATTATTTATTTTCTAATTGGTGAATTTTTTTCTATTTTATTTTATTTTTTCGACTTTTTAAACAAAATTGATTGAAATGAAATTCAACAAATTCACCATTGACCACAAAATACCCCGCTACAAAAAAAGCGTTTCGAGCCTTTCCCAAGCTATAACAGCGGGTGCCAACCGTAAACGCGCCTTCAGCACACCACACATATCGACGACAATTACTTCCATACTGAATTTACCACATAACGATGAAAATAGACTAGTGGGCAGCTTGCAACTATCAGGCATGCTTAATTCGCAATCAGAAAATTTTAGCACTTGGCCCGTACAAGCGCCGGAACCACGATCCGATACAAATATATTTACGAAAATTGCACTTGGAGATGAACGTTATATGTTGCCAATAGATGATTTTCAACGAGAAGGTTCTGTTGGATTTGCGATTGGTAATGAGGAAAATGTGAAAGATAATGATGAAGATGACGAAGCCATTGATCAGTTTTCGCCTACAATTTATGCTACAGCTAACCAAAGTCGTGCCATTCCGATACCAATGAATGCGAATGCGGGTAATAGTCCACAGCAATATCCAACTTCTGGTAGCATTTGCTATGGTGCTAGTGTTAACATGGGCAATATGTCTATCTCCAACAGAACTCTTTCGCCAACAAATATAGCGTTTAGTGCAAGTCCTACTGGTACTGGCACACATCAGTATGCATCGGTGCCGCAATATTATAATGGTTCACCTGATGGCAAGTCTCCATCAGCTGCTAGTCTGCCAACAGCTACAAATGTTGCATGCAGCTATGATCCTGCTTATGGAACGTCGATAAATCGTTTAACACTGTCATCACAACATCATCATCAACAACAACAACAACAACAACAGCCACAACTGATATCGGCTCAACATTCACAGCACACCAGCCCTATGATGCAAAAGCAGCCGCTAGAGGGTGCAACAGCAGTCATTCCTACTGCTGCTTCGCCAACATCCTCCCAAAACAGGTCAGACTTAGTTTTGTTTGACTGCATCGTGCTTCGTGTGCTATAAAATTGATCACGTTTTGAATCGTTTCGTTTCGTTTCGTTCCGTTTCGTTTCGTTCGTAAATGAGTTACTGGATGTTGTTAAAATTTTGTTCGTTCCAATGAATGCGTTTCTATTAAAATTTTTTTTAAAACTTTGTTCAATTCATAAATTTATGTTTCGTGTTCATGTTTAATATCAATCATTAGCAGTCATAAATATTGTAGATTTTAAATGTCATAGTATTATTAAAAATAGTTTTGTTTCGTTTAGTTTTAGTTGTAGTGAGTTTTATATATGACTCATCTACCCGAAAATTCATGTTTCATTGTTAACCGTTCCTGAACACATATTTGTAGCATTTTTAAATTCCTATACCAAATAATTTGAACCATTGTCACAAAAAGGTTAATTAATTAATGGTATATCTAAGTATTTCAAATAATTATCAAGAGATACTTTCTGTTGATTATTTGATATATGAAGAACACATTCCGTACATTTGACATGTTATGTATTCATTCACATTAGCAATTGATTCTTTCATTATAAATAATGTTTAAGTAGTTTTGGCATGCTCGATGTTATGTTATTTTTTTGTAGTAAGAGTTTGAAAAAAATTTTCATTATTTTCTTTTTTAAAAATTGAAAAATTGAATAAAACTTTTTTCATATTATTTTTGTTGTTATTAATAAAATTAGTAATGTGGCTACCATAGCTATAATAATATTTAAATTAAATAACTTAAATTAAATATTAAATTATTCTGTATTCATTTATTCTTCAGCAGTATTGCTTTCTACACGCTACATGTTCCACGTTCTTCAGAGAAAGTGGACTGAGCCTAGATATATAATGATTTATAATGAAACACCAATATATTATAATCAAACATTAATGCTGATATTAAACAAAAATACTATCTGGCGTTAGTACACAAATATAATAAATAATATAATATATAATATAAAATATAATATAAAATGTAATATAATATATAATATAAAATGTAATATAATATATAATATAATATATAATATAATATATAATATAATAAATATATAATATAATATATAATATAATATAATATATAATATAATATAATATATAATATAATATAATATATAATATAATATAATATAATATAATATATAATATAATATATAATATAATATATTAATATATAATATAATATATAATATTATAATAATATATAATATAATATATAATATTATAATAATATATAATATAATATATAATATTATAATAATATATAATATAATATATAATATTATAATAATATATAATATAATATATAATATTATAATAATATATAATATAATATATAATATTATAATAATATATAATATAATATATAATATTATAATAATATATAATATAATATATAATATTATAATAATATATAATATAATATATAATATTATAATAATATATAATATAATATATAATATTATAATAATATATAATATAATATATAATATTTTAATAATATATAATATTATATTATTATAATAATATATAATATATATATAATATTATAAAATATATAATATTATTATAATATTTTAATAATAGATAACATTATATTATTATAATAATATTATAACATATATTATAATAATATAAAATATTATAATATTATTATAATATATAATATTATAATATATATAATATATAACTATAATATAAATAATATAATATAATATAAATAATATATATAAAATATAATAAAAAATATAGCAATATAATATAATAAAAAATATTGAAATATAATAAAATAAAAAATATAGAAATATAAAATAATAAGAAATATAGAAATATAATATAATAAAAAATATAGTATAATATAATAAAAATCTAGTGATATAATATGATAACATGTATAGTAATATAATATAATAAACACTATAGTACTATGACATAATATAATATAATAAATAATATAATATAATAAAAAAAAATATTAAAATATAATAAAATAAAAAATAAAGAAATATAAAATAATAAGAAATATAGAAATATAATATAATAAAAAATATAGTATAATATAATAAAAATCTAGTGATATAATATGATAACATGTATAGTAATATAATATAATAAACACTATAGTACTATGACATAATATAATATAATAAATAATATAATATAATAAAAAAAAATATTAAAATATAATAAAATAAAAAATAAAGAAATATAAAATAATAAGAAATATAGAAATATAATATAATAAAAAATATAGTATAATATAATAAAAATCTAGTGATATAATATGATTACATGTATAGTAATATAATATAATAAACACTATAGTACTATGATATA
>NW_024034822.1:0-4988 GCF_002237135.1 Teleopsis dalmanni | reverse complement strand
GTGCCAATTGGATGCACCAAATTATTAAAGATGCATTTGGATAAGAATCTACAAACGACCATTAGCACAAAGTAATGTGTAAATAACCACTATGTCATTAAATCTTTTTTGCGCTTGTGTTTTTTGCTGTTTAAAATTAGTGGTCCAATGTTTCGTTTACGCTTCATTGCTCAAACTGAATTGTAGCTTATTCATATATTGGTAACATTCATCAAATTTAATGAGTGTAGCAATTAACTTGCAGCAATTAATTCAATATGTCTTAATAATAATAATTCATTAAACAGAATAATATAACAATTTTGCATGATTTGCATAAGGATAAGGAATTATTTGAAAATAATTTCTGTTGTACGAATACGAGAACGAGTACGCATAATTACCGTACATTGTCTATAAAGTTTTGTTGTAACATTGAAAAAATATTGTAAATTTTTTGCATTGCTATTTACTGTTATTCACGATTTAAAAAATTTTTGTTGCATTCACCATATTGAGTGGTGCTCGTGTCGGTTATCTTCATTTCTTGAACTTCGAATTTATTACTACATTTTTGGTTTATCATAACCAAACGTAACTGTAAATAAAGAAATTTAACATGAATCGGACTAGAAGAAAAATTGAACGCCCAAAGAATCCCTACTCAACCGGTAATATATTTTCGAGATGGAGTTTCTGGTGGATGAGAAAAATATTTCATAAGGGTTTGCAAGGACCACTTGAAGAGGAAGAGTTATATCAGCACCGTAAAGACTTAGATAGTGAACGAGTAACTACAAAGTTTTCGTAAAAACAAGACGGTGCAATAATCCGTTCGCGTAGTTTAACTGCTGTGTATTTTATTTTAGAAGATTTAGTGTTTCCAGCAGAGATCGTAGGCAAACGTATTCGTGCCAAATTTGATGGCACCCAAATTATAAAGGTGCATTTGGATAAGAATCTACAAACGACCATTGAGCACAAAGTAAGTGTTAAATAACACTTATTTCATTAAATCTTTTTTTGCACTTGTGTTTTTTGCTGTTTAAAATTAGTGGTCCAATGTTTCGTTTACGCTTCATTGCTCAAACTGAATTGTAGCTTATTCATATATTGGTAACATTCATCAAATTTAATGAGTGTAGCAATTAACTTGCAGCAATTAATTCAATATGTCTTAATAATAATAATTCATTAAACAGAATAATATAACAATTTTGCATGATTTGCATAAGGATAAGGAATTATTTGAAAATAATTTCTGTTGTACGAATACGAGAACATATCTTGCGTATTACCGTTACATGTCTATTAAAGTTTGTGTAACATTGAAAAAGTTGTTGTAAATTTTTGCATTGCTATTTACGTTATCCGATTTTAAAAAATTTTTGTTGCATACCATAATTGAGTGGAGCTCGTGCGGTTATCATTCATTCTTGAACCTTCGAATTTATTAACTACATTTTTGTTTTATTCATAATCAACGTAACTGTAAATAAAGAAATTTAACATGAATGACTGAAAAAAAATGGAAGCGCGCCAAGAATCCCTACTCAACCGCTAATATATTTTCGAGATGGAGTTTCTGGTGGATGAAAAAAATATTTCATAAGGGTTTGCAAGGACCACTTGAAGAGGAAGACTTATATCAGCACCGTAAAGACTTAGATAGTGAACGAGTAACTACAAAGTTTTCGTAAAAACAAGACTGTGCAATAATCCGTTCGCGTAGTTTAACTGCTGTGTATTTTATTTTAGAAGATTTAGTGTTTCCAGCAGAGATCGTAGGCAAACGTATTTGTGCCAAATTGGATTGCACCCAAATTATAAAGGTGCATTTGGATAAGAATCTACAAACGACCATTGAGCACAAAGTAAGTGTTAAATAACACTTATTTCATTAAATCTTTTTTTGCGCTTGTGTTTTTTGCTGTTTAAAATTAGTGGTCCAATGTTTCGTTTACGCTTCATTGCTCAAACTGAATTGTAGCTTATTCATATATTGGTAACATTCATCAAATTTAATGAGTGTAGCAATTAACTTGCAGCAATTAATTCAATATGTCTTAATAATAATAATTCATTAAACAGAATAATATAACAATTTTGCATGATTTGCATAAGGAATTATTTGAAAATAATTTCTGTTGTACGAATACGAGAACGAGTACGCATAATTACCGTACATTGTCTATAAAGTTTTGTTGTAACATTGAAAAAATATTGTAAATTTTTTGCATTGTTATTTACTGTTATTCACGATTTAAGAAATTTTTGTTGCATTTACCATATTGAGTGGTGCTCGTGTCGGTTATCTTCATTTCTTGAACTTCGAATTTATTACTACATTTTTGGTTTATCATAATCAAACGTAACTGTAAATAAAGAAATTTAACATGAATCGGACTAGAAGAAAAATTGAACGCCCAAAGAATCCCTACTCAACCGGTAATATATTTTCGAGATGGAGTTTCTGGTGGATGAGAAATATATTTCATAAGGGTTTGCAAGGACCACTTGAAGAGGAAGAGTTATATCAGCACCGTAAAGACTTAGATAGTGAACGAGTAACTACAAAGTTTTCGTAAAAACAAGACGGTGCAATAATCCGTTCGCGTAGTTTAACTGCTGTGTATTTTATTTTAGAAGATTTAGTGTTTTCAGCAGAGATCGTAGGCAAACGTATTTGTGCCAAATTGGATTGCACCCAAATTATAAAGGTGCATTTGGATAAGAATCTACAAACGACCATTGAGCACAAAGTAAGTGTTAAATAACACTTATTTCATTAAATCTTTTTTTGCACTTGTGGTTTTTGCTGTTTAAAATTAGTGGTCCAATGTTTCGTTTACGCTTCATTGCTCAAACTGAATTGTAGCTCATTCATATATTGGTAACATTCATCAAATTTAATGAGTCTAGCAATTAACTTGCAGCAATTAATTCAATATGTCTAAATAATAATAATTCATTAAACAGAATAATATAACAATTTTGCATGATTTGCATAAGGAATTATTTGAAAATAATTTCTGTTGTACGAATACGAGAACGAGTACGCGTAATTACCGTACATTGTCTATAAAGTTTTGTTGTAACATTGAAAAAGTGTTGTAAATTTTTTGCATTGCTATTTACTGTTATTCACGATTTAAAAAATTTTTTTTGCATTTACCATATTGAGTGGTGCTCGTGTCGGTTATCTTCATTTCTTGAACTTCGAATTTATTACTACATTTTTGGTTTATCATAATCAAACGTAACTGTAAATAAAGAAATTTAACATGAATCGGACTAGAAGAAAAATTGAACGCCCAAAGAATCCATACTCAACCGCTAATATATTTTCGAGATGGAGTTTATCAAATTTTATCTTTCTTATATTCCAAATTTATATTTTTATGTATATTTGCTTATAATCTTCAAAAATTTATCACCTTTCTTTATACACAAGTAAACATATGTATGCTTATATACATATGTTCACATGTATGTATATATGTTTGTAAATAAAATCTTTGTCGTAAAGAGTTTTACATTTAATCTACCGGCATATATTTTTCAATGCCCAAGGTCAAAATTATTAATCATATAAGGTGGTTGGTTAGTTGGTTGGTTGGGCGTGAAATTGTGTAGATTCTGTGTAAAGAGCGATGAGAGCGCATTAAATTCTATTGTCGGTAGTGGCAAAAAAAAATTTTCATATTTCTCTTCTGCTCCGATACAGGCAGTCGTATATTTCAGTCTGCCTCTAACTTGCTACGATTGTTGAACGTGTGCTGGAATTTTTTTTTTGTTCGAAAGTCGAATCTTATTTAAAAAATTATAAAGTTAAAATATTGTTGTATTAAGAAAAAGCAAAAAATATAAAAAATAAAAGCAAGTAAAGGAGAAACAAGTAAACATCTGCTACAAATTTTGCCTGGTTGATTCCATGTCGTCGTCGTCGTCGTCGTTAAAGTGTTTAACAAGACGTTTCGGTAAATTTTTAACTTTCCTAAGTTTATTAAAAACAGAATTTAAAAAAAATTTAATAAATAAGTAAATGCAAAAAATATTTAAAAGAAATAAACTCAAGTAAAATAGCTAAAGAAAGCTTGACGTCTTGTCTTTCGTTCGTACGTTCGATTATATATTGTCGGTTTTTCATATTGTTTTTTTATGAGGTTTTAACTGTTCCTCGCTTTTGTTGTCTTCTTCGTAAATCGTCAGCGCTATTACGTCTTCTTCCTCTCAACTTGAGTGAATTTTTGCTGAAGCTGCTGGCTGGAGCCAAATTACTTTCTGCAACTTTTAGATAAGGTACGCGTAATATAAAACAAAACTTAGTTTTGATTATTAAATATAATTTAATTTTTTGTCGTCGCTTTTAAATTTATTTTTTTTGTAGCTAATATTTTTAAATGTTTTTTTTTTGTTTTTTTTTGTCTTCTATAAATTTACTTTCCGAAACTTTACTTTTCCGTGATTTTTCTCTGTATGCATATGTATCATATATATGTGTGTTTCTACGTATGTATTTATCTTATACTGTAGAAAATATATTTTCTTGCTTAATTTTTATTCATTCTACTATTTGTTCTCTCATAAACATACACAAACATAATTTGATGGATTTCATCATAAATGCAATGTTGTCACATTTCTCAAAATACTTATATATGTGCAGAATGTTTAAAGAGCATATTACAGTTAAAAAAAGTTTTTAGTTTTATTAAACCCAATCATTAACATCTATTAAAAGTTTCTTTTGTTTACATTTGCACACGTGCGTAAAAGCTTTAGTAATTATTTTTTTTATTATCTATTTTGTATAACATTAGTTTTTGTTTAGTGTTTTTTTTATTCTGATCACAATAAAAATTTTTCATTACTATGAAAAAAAATACGAAACATACAAATTAAATAAAAACATTCTCTTAATTCAATATGTCTAAATAATAATAATTCATTAAACAGAATAATATAACAAATTTGCATGATTTGCATAAGGAATTATTTGAAAATAA
>NW_024034821.1:0-4995 GCF_002237135.1 Teleopsis dalmanni | reverse complement strand
ATAATCAGGGACCGAAAATAACAGTTATTTTAAAATTTTTTATGAAAAAAAGCAGCAACAAAAAGTTGTCTAAACTCTTATTTAAGTAAATAGTTATCATTCTAATAACTTTTATCCTTAATATTATGCATGCTTTTTATATATGAGCTTTTTAAAATAAAACTCAAAAAATAATAATTAAATTTGATTTTTATTATATTCATCAAAAATAATAATTATTATATGCTTTTTATTTTTTTCGCGCAGAAATAACTCTTAAAATTTGCTTCTTATTTTAAAACGCACAAATAACTGGTATACTTGCGTTATATAATATAAAAAGCAAGAGTATCGCGCAAATTCTGCGCGATATTTTTAAAATGAAAATATAAAATGCAATTTTCATACAAGGTAGTTGTTTTTGCAATTCCATAGAAAATGTTTGAAAAGGTTGGTGTAGGTAAAGATTTAGTTCAGTTTTTTGTTTTTGTATTTTACATACAAATTTGTTCTCCTACAAAATACGAATGTAAATACAAAATATAAATGCAAAATACAAAAACAAAAAAACTGAACTAAATCTTTACCTGCACCAACCTTTTCAAACATTTTCTATGGAATTGCAAAAACTACCTTGTATGAAAATTGCATTTTATATTTTCATTTTAAAAATATCGCGCAGAATTTGCGCGATACTCTTGCTTTTTATATTATATAACGCAAGTATACCAGTTATTTGTGCGTTTTAAAATAAGAAGCAAATTTTAAGAGTTATTGCTGCGCGAAAAAAATAAAAGGCATATAATAATTATTATTTTTGCTGAATATAATAAAAATCAAATTTAATTATTATTTTTTGAGTTTTATTTTAAAATGCATATGATAACAGTTATAAGATGATTTTTATTTTTTTTATGATAACTGTTACGGTCCCTGGTTATAAACCATATGTTTTGTGATCATAACAAAACAAAAACCAAAACATTCAAGCAAAAGTAATTCTCTTATCAATAAAAGAAAACATAAATAACAAAGTTCAAGATACTTACTCCAGCCGCTATAATGACGTCACCAAAGCTGCCGTTGTACCTAGCTGAAACTTTATATATATAAAAAAAATGTTTATGTTTTTTTTTCTTTTTATTTAAACGAAAACTTTCAATATGTTTCTCATAATGCGTTAAGAGAATTATGAATATTTGAACTTTCCAAATTAATCTTTGTACATAAAAAATAAAGGAAATCAGTCAAAAAAAAACAAAAAAAAAATCATCGATATCCCGTGTACCGGCCGAGAAAAAAATTATATTACCAATTCATAGATGCGAGGTTATTAATTATTGGCATTTAAAAAAACACATTAAATAATATCTATTTTTAAATATAATTATGAAAAGAAAAAAACAGACCAACGTCTGAGAGATATACAAAAAAAATAGTTATAAAAAAAAAACTTTATATACATATAAATATCCTTTAATTACTGATTCCGGACGACGATTATCATAACGGATTGATTGGATCTGGACTTTACACAAAAAAACCGCACTGAATCCGTAATATTGTATAGCTGTAAAAATACCTGTTATTATATTGTTCCGTTGGTACTTCTTTAAGTAATTGAATTGCTGATTATGGAGCTCTTCAAAAAAGAAAAAAAAACGGCAATGAATTTAGGATCTCCAACTTACAGCTCTGCCACAATCTCGATCAGTTCACTTTCTCCGAAAGTAAAAATGGATGATGCTATGACTTTCATGTATTTTTTATTATTCACTTTTTGTTCTTGATATCACTTTCCATAGCAAAAAAAAGATTTTTGTTTTTTCTTCTTCAATATTTAGGTAAGTTTTCGTCAATTGATATGTTACGTAGACATTTCTTTGGGCTTTTTACAAAAAAAAAAAAACTTTTCTTTTTTAACATAGAGCCAAAAAATTTAGCAATACTGCACAATACACCTTTTTGAACTCTTTTTTCAGTTACATTAGTTTAAAAAAATTTTTCTTCATAATTTTCACTAATATTTCATTAGCAGTTGTTTATTGTACATTTCATCGGATAAATTATTTATTTAATTTTTTTTATTTGATTTTCTTGTAAATTTCTAAGTTAAGCGTTCTAAGTTTCTTGTAAATTTCAAACACTCGTAAAAAAATCAGTTTATATTTGAAAAGTTTAAAAATAAAATCAGCTTAAACAAACTCCGATCACGATTAAAACCAAGAAGACCGAACAAACTACTTGCTATGGCTTTTATACCCCTCTCGACTAACTGAAAACATTTTTCTAGAACATTTATTGCCCTGTTAATTCCAAATTTGGCGCTGAAGGCTCTCTAAACTTTTCACCACTTATCAGTTACTAAGTTGTTCTCTCGTGCATTATTGTTACTGACTTTTCCTGTCTTTGTTTTGGTTTTTACCTTGGGGTGAATGAACTATTACACCGCTCACTTTATTTTTACTTCCACAAAACTATGACTTGCGCTTTGGTACTTGTGTCGATTATTCCTGCTTGGCAATGCTATCCCCTCTCACTAATTTAAAATTTCTGTACAGCTTTTAGTGGAATTCGCTTTAATAACATTGAAAAAAAAAAACCAAAAGCTTTATTTTTCACATTCTTTATTTACTACTTTTGTTTGTTTTTTTTTTCTTTTACTTTTATTGATAGCGTGCGCGCATTTCACGTTGAATTGTTTAAATAAAAGAATTAATATTTTCTTTTATACATAATAATCGGAAGTGAAACAATTGTCTACGAATTTTCTCAGTCGCTGATTTGTGAAAAGCTTCTTGCGAAAAATAACCGATGTTTGCAATTTTTGGACACTTTAATAAATTTACTTCATGAATGAAGTGTCCATGGAAGTCGCATGAAGTCCAAGCTAATGTCATTAATATACACGTTGTTTTATTAATTAATAGTTTACTTCTACACAGGCCTACATAACAGGATCGATCGTGTCGATGTTGCCAGCAACATGGAATACACTCGTAAGAAATTTACATGTAGGCTCTTTTTTTTTTTTTCTTGGTTGGACTTACTTGTATTTCTGCGCCCAACGTGTGGCTTCGACCCACGCCCTATGTTAGAGTCTCATGCTCCACCGACGGAGTTATTAAACGCTTTACATATCGTTACTATATATATTTTTTTTCTCTCTTCATTGTTTAATAATGCAATGAAAAATGTAAAAAAAATCAAAAAAAAACGGTGTGTAACAAAAGTCTTAAAAAAAAAGAATTCGTATAGTTATATACAAAACATATCTGTTGAATATTTGTTTATATTATGTTATATTATTATATATGAATATTTTGTTGTCATTAATTTTGTATGAATAATTTGTTATTTTTATTTGTATTGTAATAATTATGTTAAATATATTTGGTGTAAAAAATAACGTTGTCAATGCAATGCCCAAAATACGTCATACGCTTCTGTTGGCACATGAAAACAAAAGCGTCAAATTTCGTCTGCAAGAAAATGCACTCTTGCAGTTTGCAATAAGTTCATTGTTTGGCATGCATGGTCAAGGTTATTTTAGTTAATTTATTTGTTGTAAATTAATTATCAATTTTAAATAAAAGGCACAATTGAATTTTTGACAACTCTATTGATGCGAAGCCACATTCGTTATCGATTCCTTTTTGTTCGTTCTAATAGTTTGTAGAGTTGGTTCAAGTACCAAATTTACACCATATAAGCACCTGCCTACTGGATTCAAGTGTTCAGTAATCAGGATAATTTAGGACAATCGTCAAATCACTGGGTTCAAGTGCTCAGTGGTTCTCGTGTTCAAATAAGTCAACATAAGTACTGGATTTAAGAGTTCAGTACTTGCAAACAGTTGATTTCAACTTTTGATTCAGCGTGTGATCATACATTTTGGTGTGATCGTACAATATCTTTCGCGTGAAAAACTCCAATTTTTTTTCGGTGCATGTTGCCTAATGCATAAAGAGCATTTCCAATCGATTTCATAACTATACATGTTCTACCTCTGGGCAATCCCGCTGTTTCCGCCGCATTTATGATTTTTCTCTCTATACCCCAGTCTATATTTTTACTTCTACCAGCATGTGATACCATCATCTCCTCAAAATCAGGAAATGATGGCAACACCTCTGGCAATGCCTGGTCTTCAATACTTCGTTGTGACATATTTGTGCTTTTTTATATTTTTTTTTTATCTTTACTTATGCTTTCACTGTTCAGTACTATCGAAAAAAAAATTACTTCAGATGCGGGTCTCAAACAAAAATACCAAACGAAAACAACGAATACAACAGATGTTAATTAGAAGGGATACAACTCTGCCCCTAAGAGTTGAGTATGGTCACAACCTTAGTACCACACCTTTAGCCTAGAATATTTCCTAATTCATCATGTTTTTATTTTATAATATGTTTCATTTATAATATATAAACATCTAGTAAAGCAAAAATAATTATGTTTATTTATTTCTTTATTTTTTTTATTTAACTGCTTTGAAAATAGAATTTAGATTTGTTACATACATCAATGATACAATATTCATGTACTTAAGTTTACAAAAAAAATTTGTCTCTTTACAATAAATTGAAGTATATATACAATATTTCTGCAATACCGTTATTTTCTTAGTTTACAAATCAAAAATTAAAATCGTACAATTATAAGTAAAAGAAATTATTTTTTTTTTCTACAATTATAATTACAATATATTCTTCTTTGTTTAAATATATGAATTAAAACTAAATGTTATTTCATCAAAAAAAAAAAAAAAATTCAAGAATGCCAATAAAAAAAATAACAAAAAAAAACTTATTTTTATAAAGAAAAAAAAAACACAATCTGACGCACGGTGAAGACTTTAGTCAGACGTTCGTCTCTCATACAAAAAAAAAATATATGTTATATGTTATAAACAGGGACCGAAAATAACAGTTATTTTAAAATTTTTTATGAAAAAAAGCAGCAACAAAAAGTTGTCTAAACTCTTATTTAAGTAAATAGTTATCATTCTAA